>NC_143525.1:16117475-16273043 GCF_031878675.1 Megascapheus bottae
CTTTCACGATTACAACCTTCTTTTCTGCTTTCTCCATTCCGGCCATCATTTGCTCCCCGGCCCTCACCATGCCGGCCTGCATTTCCTCCATGCCTGTTCTCTCCATGCCGGTGGCTGTCAGTGTGTCGGCTGCTGCTGCTGCTTTCTGTGTAACGATATCCATCTCCATGGCGACCACCATCTCCATGACGGGGGCTATCACCATGCCGATTGCCACTCTCTCCATGGCTATGACGACCACCACCCCGGTTCTCTGTATACCTCTCTCTTTTCCCATTGCCACCCCCAATCCCTTCTCGGCTGTTATTCCCTGAAGTGTTGTTGACTCCTTGGGCGCCGATGGATGGGTAGGTCACTGGTGCGCTGCTGATGTTCCCAGTGTTGCTAAATCCTGGCATGCTTTTCGTGACACCAGTGACAGGGCTGTCAGGACTGTTGGGACCCTGTTGTGCTGAATTGGTTGGAACAGAATTCAAACTGCCTGCACTAGTCCATCCACTTGCACCAGCAGCAGAGCTTCCAGCCTTCTGATTACTTAAGCTGGCTGCAACGAAATGACTCTTGTACTGGGACTAAAAGAGACCAGGAATGAGTATTAAAAATGAGGAATGAGTATATATATATATATATATATATATATATATATATATACATACTGAGTTCAAGAAATTTGGGTATACATAAGCTTCATAATGGTGAAATTATATAAAAACTATAGTTAGGGTATTTTGGTATTGAGTAGAATCCTAACAGCTCTACAATACAAGCTCTTTTGTTTTTGTGCAGTAAAGGAGAAGTGCAGATGGATGCAATGTACTTAAGACTTACATCTCATGGGCAACTATGTATAAAAGTTGAACATACTTAGGGTCTACAATTTGTTGTTTTTTTAAAAAAAGTTCTGAACACTCAAAATAGTTTAAAAGTTTGACAGGGATATTAAATGGGTAGCAATAGAGTGCTTGCCTAGCATGTTACAAGGCCCTGGGTTTGATCCCCAGGCTGAGTTTGACAGCAAAACCGTAAACTGAGCAGAGTGCTTGCTGGTGGCTCACACCTGTAATCTTAGCTACTCAGGAGCAGGAGGCTAAGATGTGAAGCTTGCCATGAATGACAAAAAAAAATTTAAAAAAAAAAGGCTATCATGTAATTTCAAAATTAATAATCTTTCTCCAGCAGATTTTAATAGAGTATTAATGTGTCACACCATGTACTTAAAATTAAATCCTAGCCAAGGTATACAGATAAATATAGGAAAATAAAAATGGATACAATTAGAGGTCCATACTGAGACAAGCCAAACTCAAATAATAAAATACTGTTTTCATTCATGTGGAATCTAAAACTAAAAGCAATACAGATCCATTTAAGTATAAATATGGATAAACACAACATGAATCTAAGGGTCTACTGAGGAGGAGCTGAGGAAAGGAAAAAAAGGTGAATAGCTTTCAAAATATATTTCAAAACAGGATTAATGCAGCTAAAATAGTACATGTTGTGATTGGGGAAGTGGAGAATGGAGAAGAGGAGATTAACTGAAACATTGTAACATGTGGAAATATGACCATGAAGTTCTCTTCTGTATGCTGAATATAAACTACTATAAATACACAAATCCTGAATTTATATAAAAAAAACATTTCTGAATTCCTGTATTAGTAAGAAAACAAAACTCCTGAGCCATCAGTATGGAGATGGATAAAATGTGTGCTAATATTAGAACCACCTAGTTAAAATGCTAACTAGCTAAGTAAAAGGTAACATGGAAGAAAGATGAGCTCAGAATCCATGTGAGGTCACAGAATCAAACTGATCTCAGCCAAAAAGAAGACAATTACTCTCAAGTAAAATGCAACTACACTGCTGTGGGCAACACTGTCTCAGGCTATGTCTGGGATTGATACACATGATCACAGGAGTTTCTCTAACTCTTATGTGTCTCCAGGCATGCTACTATTAAGATTATATGTGAAATCTAAGCAGTGACAAACCCCTAAATCCAGCATGAAGTCTACAAGCTGAATACCATCTCATGAAGGCCCAAGGATAAGGTTAACCGCTTTTAAAAATGAAATGTGTATTTTCAAACCTGAAAAGCTGCTTTCATTGCTGTCAGCCGATCTCCCATGGCTCCTGTGGAGGGCTTATAAGCCTCATAATTGCTCATTACATTATTACCACGGTCCTAAAAAATAAACACATCCATGAGGATGGGAGAATAGGTGGGAAAAAACTACACAGTTGGAACTTTTGAAGCAAAGTTGCAATTCAGCTGGAGCTGGGTATTTTTTAGGAAGTTACTTATGTTTTATAACACATTAATTCTACTCCTGGAAGTTAATCATCAGAAATGCTGCCAGACTAAGCCACTCTCGAATATGTATTATTTACACAAGCATTCAATTAAGTAAAAATTACATTAAAGATGAAAAGGAAATCAATACAGCTCATCATATAAAACTACATAGGCTCGGAATCAAGATCATTAAGGATCAGTCTCTGTTTGAACTTTTGACAGTATATGACTTTAGTTACTTCAATGTTATTATCTGTACTTATTTATACTGGGTTTAAGATTGATTTACTTATGAGAAAAGTAAATTAATGGGAATTTGTATTTATACAGCTATGAATTCCAATGATTAAGGTTTGGGTTTTAAGCTGCCAATTTGGTTTTATTTTTTATTTGAAATTTTTATTTTAGATATTTATTTACTTACTATTTTTTGCCAGTCCTGGGGCTTGGACTCAGTGACTGAGAGCACTGTCCCTGAGCTTCTTTTTGCTTAAGGCTAGCATTCTACCACTTGAGCCACAGCATCTCTCCCTTCTGGCTTTTTTCTGTGTATGTGGTTCTGAGGAATCAAACCCAGGGCTTCATGCATGCTAGGTAAGCACTCTACCGCTAAGCCACCTTCCTAGCCTCTGCCAATTGGTTTTTAATAAATTGATTTAATGCTATTTTCAAAGTTATTCCAAATAGTTGAAATATTTGGAATCTACTGAAGTTAGGTTAACAGAAAATTAGTCCCAGGGGAGGTGAGATGGAGTTCCAGAGGGGAAGAAAGCTGACATAGCATGCATCCATGGATAGGTCAAGATAAAATACCTCTGTACAATTGATGCTAATGAAAAATGTGGGAGAGCTGGACACCAGAGGCTTATGCTACTTGGGAGGCTGTGATCTAAGGATCACATTTCAAAGCCACTCTGGATAGGACTCTAATCTCCAATTAACCAAACCAAACAAACAAAAGCCAGAAGTGGAATTGTGGGCTCAAGTGGGAGAGCAATAAACAGCCTGAGCAAAAGAGTTCAGGGACAGTAGCCAGGCTCCAAGTTAAAGCTCCAAAAACAGTGGGACAAAGGGCCGGGAGTTTAGCCTAGTGGTAGAGTGCTTGCCTAGCATGCATGAAGACCTGGGTTTGATTCCTGGGTACCACATACATAGAAAAAAGCCAGAAGTGGTGCTGTGGCTCAAGTGGCAGAGTGCTAGCCTTGAGCAAAATAAAGTCTAAGGACAGTGCCCAGACTCTGAGTTCAAGCCCCAGGACAAGAAAGAAAGACAGAAAGAAAAAGAAAAGGCTAGGGGGGTGTGGGGGGGAGGGAAACGGGTACCAAGACATGTGAAAGGGTATCAATGTATGTGAATTAATGCACCTTCTATCTGGCAAATATCATGTAACCCTTTTACTAATTACAATAAAAAAATGGTAAAAAAAAAAAAAAGAAAAAGAAAAAGAAAAGGCTAGAAGTGGTGCTGTGACTCAAATGCTAGAGCTCTAGTCCTGAGAAAGCCCAAGGACAGTGCTCAGGTCCTGAGTTCAAAACCTATGACTAGCAAAAAAAAGTGGATGTTGGCACGGTTAATCCTAAATACTCAGGAGGCTGAGATCTGTTATCTCCAGTTAACCTCTAGAAAACAGAAGTGGGGCTTGGCTCAAGGGTAGGGCCAGGGAAAAGGCTCAGGCCCAGGGGTAGGAAGGTAGCCTTGAGCTGAAGAGCTCCAGGGACATTGCTCAGGTAGAGTTCAAGCCCCATGACCCACAAAAAAAATAAAATAAAAAGGTGGGAGAGAAAAATCTTAGTGACAACCAGGAAAATGTAAATATGGATTGGGAGAATTACAGTTACAAACCCAACTCAAGCAAAAATTAAGATTCCCTCAACAAACTAGGTGCCCAAGTCTATAATTCTAGCTACATGGGAGGTGTAGGTAAGATGGCATTCTGAGGCTAGATTACAACAAAAAGCTCTCTAGACCCTCTGAAAAATAAAAGCAAAAGGGCTGAAAGGATAGTATAACAGTTGCCTATTAAGTGTGAGGCCCTTCTACTGTAAGCACTTCTACCAAACTGTTGCTTTTAAATCCAAAATTCTGAGCCACCAGATAGGATAAACTCACCGTGTTCTCAGAGCCCAGGCCCGGTCGCTCCCTGTAGCCCAAGCCGCCTCCACCAATGTTAAGCTTTTTTCCTTTCCCTCCTTTGAATCGTGATTTCCTAAACCAGGCATTCTGCAAGGAACACAATTCAAGGTTAAGCTTAGGTAGGGAGAAGTCAGAGGAAAAGGACAAAGTCACAGGAAACTAAGTGGGAGGGAAGCCACTTTGGCTTTATCTTTAGCCAATGCTTTTATGGCAAAGTAGGGGTTGTTCAAAGGAATTTTTTCTGGTATTTAAGCTATCAAATCTATTAGAAGGCTTAGATGCTTATCTAAGGCTTTCCTCACAGCTCAGCTCCTCCACCACTTCTCAAGGAAGCATCAGGTAGTTTCAAATGCACAGTAGTCACCCTGGTCACTTCTAACCTCACAGAGGAAAGTGAACTTATTTCTCTTTTCAAACTACCTACACATACTACCGAATCTAAACATTTGGAGCTACAGAACTGGCAGGGCTTTTTTTTTTGTTGCTGCTGTTGTTGTTTGTTGATTTGTTTTTGTCAGGCTTGAACTCTGAGCCTAGGTGCTATCCTGGAGCTCTTCAGAAGCTCTACAATGCTGAGCAACAGCACCCCTTCTGATTTTCTGGTGGTTAATTGGAGATAAGAGACTCATAGACTTTAGTGCCTGGGCTGGCTTTGAACCACAATCCTCAGATTTCAGCCTCCTGAGTAGCTAGAATTACAGGTATGAGCCACCAGTGCCCAGTTTAGAACTGGTATATTTTGATCAACCAATTAGGGAAAAAAATCTAGGTGAAGTCAGATGCTGGTGGCTTATGACAATATTTTTACTAGTCAGGAGGCTGAGCTCTGAGATCTGGATTCGAAGCCAGCCCAGGGATAGAACAAAACAAAACAAAACAATGTTCAGGGAAGCACCCCCAGGACTGGAACAAAAAAACAAAAACCAAACCAAACCAACCAAACAAACAAAAAAGCACTGAAGTCAATCAGGGTTTACTAAAATCAACTCTAGGGACAAACTCCCAGGAGGAACTAGCAGTCACATAACCTAAAATTCCATTTAATCAAAAATTTTCATTAAGTTTGACTTCTGCCAGAATACTGCCCACAAGATTTATTCCTGAGAATGCAAACATCTAAATTAAGATTTTATCTGACAATTACCTATTATTATCAAAGCACCTGAGAAGTAGGAAAGGTTTAGAAATGGTGTCAAATACAGACAGCCCGAGACACAAAAGGAAATGTAAGGGCCCGGGTGCCAGTGGCTCATGCCTATAACCCTAGCTACTCAGGAGGCTGAGATCTGAGGATTGTGGTTCAAAGCCAGCCTAAAGTCTATGAGATTTTTTTTTTTTTTTTGGTCATTCATGGGACTTTAATTCTGGGCCTAGGAGCTATCCCTGAGCTCTTCAGCTCAAGACTATACCCTACCCCTTAAGCCACAATGCCACATCCAGTTTTCTGGTAGTTCATTGGAAATAAGAGTCTCATGGACTTTAGTGCCCAAGTGGCTTTGAACCACGATCCTCAGATCTCAGCCTCCTCAGTAGCTAAGACTGCTGGAGTGAGTCACCTCGCCCAGCTGACTCCATGAGATTCATCTCCAATTAACTACCCAGAAAAGTGGCACTGTGGCTCAAGTGGCAGAGCATTACCCTTGAGCTGAAGAGCTCAGAGACAGAGCCCAGGCCTGGAATTCAAGCCCCATGACTGACCAAAAACAATTTTTTTTTCATGAAGGGCTGGTAAAGGGCAGAGTACTTACCTAGCACACATGAGGCTCTGGGTTTGATTCCTCAGTACCACATAAACAAACAAATAATAATGAAGTATAAAAACAAAATACAATTTTCACTTAGCTTTAGTTCTACCATTGAAAGGGAGAGGAAGCACTGCCTTCCTCCTCCTTTCTGCACTGCAGCCCTCTACTCTTAAGATCAGAAATGAGGGCAGTCCTAACACCACAATGGTGCTACACAGGCAGCCATAATTTTTGGTCTACAACTATAATGCCTAACATTTCTTACTAATTGTT
Organism: Megascapheus bottae; assembly: GCF_031878675.1. NCBI lineage: Eukaryota > Metazoa > Chordata > Mammalia > Rodentia > Geomyidae > Megascapheus > Megascapheus bottae. The sequence goes on from NC_143525.1 coordinate 16,123,926, forward strand.
CTGAAGTCACTGTAATTTAGAGAGTGCATGCTTTAAGAGGACTCAGGTATGATTTGGTAGAATGTTTACCTAATTCAATTTTAGACTGGGGCACATCTGGAAAAGGACAATCAGTACAGTCATAGGTCTGAGATCTCAATTTGTACTTAAGAAGTACTAAATAAGCTGGGTGCCAGTGGCTCATACCTGTAATCCTAGCTACTCAGGAAGCTAAAATCTGAAGATCACAGTTCAAAGCCAGCCCAGCCAGGGCACAGAAGTCCATGAGACTCTTATTTCCAATTAATCACCAGAAAACCAGAAGTGACATTGTGGCTCAAATGATAGAGTACTAGGCTTGAGCTGAAGAGCTCGGGTACAGCGCCCAGGCCCAGAGTTCAAGCCCCACCATCCACCAAAAAAAAAAAAAAAAAAAAAGGAGTATTATGCCAGGCACCAGTGGGTCACACCTATAATCCTAGCTACTCAGGAGGCTGAGATCTGAGGATCATAATTCAAAGCCAGTCTAGGCAGAAAAGTCTTTGAGACTCTTTTATCTCAAAGCATTCAGAAAAAGCTGGAAGTGTTCACGCTGTGGCTCAAGTAATAGAAAACTAGTCTTGAGCACAAAGAGGCTCAGGGCCAGCACTCAGGCCCATAGTTCAAGCCTTAGGATTGCCCTTTAAAAAAAAAAAACAGAAAAGAAAAAAAAAGGCACTGTACAGGGATGGTGATGTGGATCAGAGGTACAGTGGCTAACTTAGCATGTTCAAGACCCTAGATTCAGTCCCCTCTGGGGAAAAAGGCAGATAAAGAACCATACAATTATCTTCTTGAAGATATTTTAAACCAAAAAAGAATCTTCTGGGGGGGAGGGGTGAGTAGCATAAGGTAAACGGTTTAATTTCTTGTGATCAAAGAATATGTATGTATAAAGGCTAGGAGTTGGGCCTAGTGGTAGAGTGCCTCATATGCATGAATCCTGGGTTCAATTCTTTGGTACTACATACACAGAAAAAGCCTAAAGTGGTACTGTGGCTCAAGTGGTAGAGTACTAGCCTTGAGAAAGACCAAGGAAAGTACTCAGGCCCTGAGTTCAAGCCCCAGGAATGGCAAAAAAAAAAATAATAATAATATCCATGAGTATACTTATAAGTATACCTAGCCCACAGCACACTTATAAGTATGCTTAACATATTTATAATTTCTACTTATTACAAAAAATTACAGGGACAGATTTTAATCTCAAAGGAAGGAGAAGCTTTTCAACAAAGATACTTGAAACGTGAGTGTAACCCATGATAAGCAGACAGTGCAGGTATCTCATGACCTCATTACCACTTTTCCTTCTGCTGACTTTCTTGTCCCATTTATTTCCTTTCCTTGCCTGTTATATAATCAGGAGTAGACCCTTACCTGCATAGCCAGATCCAGGAGCTCCTTGGAAACATGCTGATTGGCCCCTTCCAAGTTCCGGACCAGGTCACCAGCAAAATTGCTGTCCTTGGGAGTCAGTAAGGTATAGGCCACGCCCTTCTCACCTGCTCTTCCAGTGCGGCCAATTCTATGAGTATGAGTATCAATGTCTCGTGCCACATCATAATTAATGACAGTTTTAATTGAAGGAATGTCCAGACCGCGGGCTAAAATATGAAGCAAATATAAAGTGATCCAATTATTTTATCTTTCATCTACAGTCGAAGAAAAGCAAATAAATTAAAAATGCTCATGATCTAAGAACCCACATTTCCCTTACCCAGGCAAAGGGTATGAGTTTGGAGAGCTTCCTTTCATACAAGCACATAAGCTATCCCTCTAGAAGAAACAGCACAACATACATTCCTGATCCCAGACTACCTAGTATTAGGAACTTCTATCGTTTGCCATCAACAATCTGCCATACCACCTCATGGCTGGCAGAGCTACTCACTCAGCCTGCTATAGGTCTTACTGCCAGTCTTGGGCCTTGAACTCAGGGCTCGGGCATTGTCCCTAAAATGTTTCTGCTCAAAGCTAGCACTCTATCAACTTGAGCCACAGTGTCACTTCTGGCCTTTTCTGTTTATTTTGTACTGAAGAATCAAACCTAGAGCTTTATACTTGGTAAACCCTCTAACACTAAGCTATATGCCCAGCCTAAGACATGTATTCCCATACACAAGAGATTATGGTTACTGTAAAATTCATTCTCTACCTGCAACATCTGTGGCCACCAGGACTGGGATGTCTTTTTTCTTAAAATCAGAAATGACCTTGTTTCTCTCACTCTGATCCATGTCTCCATGGAGCAGTCCAAGATTATGACCCTCCTGCTTAAGGTTATTGGCTAGCTCTTCAGCATTGGCTTTTTTAGTGACAAACAGGAGAACACTCCCAGAAGAAGTAAACTCCACCAGACGCCGAGTAAGCCAGTTCCATTTACTAGGCCCAGAATGGAGTATCTCCACAATTTGTGTCACATCTTCATTTGCCTAAAAATTAAGTAAATAAAACAGGTGATTGTGACATTGATATCAAAGGACATGTGAAGGACAAGCATTGTTTCTATATCAGAAAGAACTTACAACAATTCCTGTTCCCTCTGGGCCTTCCTTCCTATGGCAGATACAGCTCAGAACTTATCCCTCCTGTCCCTCCTGGTACACATGTCTTTCTAATTTGTATGCCCAGTACTTCAAAACACTTTTTTTTTTTTTGCCAGTCCTGGGGCTTGAACTCAGGGCCTGAGCACTGTCCTTAGACATTTTGTGCTCAAGGCTACAGCACCACTTCCAGCTTTTTCTATGTATGTGGTACCGAGGAATCGAACCTGGGTCTTCGTGCATGCTAGGCAGGCACTCTTACAACTAGACCAAACTCCCAGGCCTCAAAACATTTAAATATGCCAATTTAGATTATTCTTAATGGAACAAATTCCTAATCATTGTTACAAGCACAACTCATACATGAACACAGAAGGCATTTAAAAATAAAAACTGGATCAAGGGGCCGGGAGTTTGGCCTAGTGGTTAAAGTACCTGCCTAGCATGCACGAAGACCCGAGTTCGATTCCTTGGTACCACATACATAGAAAAAAGCCGGAAGTGGTGCTGTGGCTCAAATGGTAGAGCTCTAGCCTTGAGAAAGTCCAAGGACAGTGCTCAGGCCCTGAGCTTAAGACCAAGACTGGCAAAAAAAAAAAAAAAAAAAAAAACTGGATCAAGACGCTAACTAGAAAGCATGGCCACAACTACTAAGGATAACAATGTTTCAGATATGTTACTACCCTATCACATGTTACATACATGGTTCAAAAAAACTCAGGGACAACACCTAAGTTCACACACACAGAGTCCTGTATCACTGGTAATCTTCTAGAAAGAGCTTTTAGTTTCTCTAAGTTTGGGGGGGGGGGGAGGGCCAGGAGTTTGGCCTAGTGGTAAGATTGCTTGCCTAGCATGCACGAAGACCCAGGTTCAATTCCTCAGTACCTCATGTATATACAAAAAAGAAAGGCTGGAAATGGTGATATGGCTCCAGTGGTACAGCTCTAGCCTTGAGAAACCCAAGGACAGTGCTCAGGCCTTGAGTACATGGCCCAGGACTGCCCCCCCCCAAAAAAAAGTTTTTGGAAAAAACATTTTATTGTGATTTTTTTTGGGGGGGGGGCTCATTTTGGGGCTTGAACTCAAGAGCCTAGGAATTGTCCTTGAGCTCTTTTGTTCAAGGTTAGAGCTCCAGCACTTTGAGCCATAGCTGACCACATCTGGTTTTCAGGTGTTTAACTGGAATCTTAACAGACTTTTCTGCTTAGGCTAGCTTTGTTCTGCTTAGGCTAGCTTCAAACTGGGATTCTCAAAAATCTCAGCCTCCCAAGTAACTAGGTTTACAGGTACAAGCCAATGGTACCCAGTGTGAAATATTTTTAAATATTCAAAATATATGAAATGAACATAATCAACTTTCAAGTGTCCATCACTCAGCCTTAACAATTATCAGCATTGTGGCTCTGTAACTTATACATGTTAAAGCAAATCTGAAACTTGTCACCCTCATTTATAAATATAACGTTGTAACTTTTATCCCAGCAGCAAGGAATTAAGTCCTGGTCCCCATATGAGAAACAATCCACCAAGGTCCCACCCCGCCACATTTGGGATTACCTCTCCAATATCTCCTTGTACTACTCGAATGGGGTCAATCAAGATGTCTCTGGCCAATTTTTCAATCTTTTTCCGAAAAGTCGCACTGAATAAGAGAGCTAAAGGTAAAGTAAATTGTGTTAAAGAAATATAACTTTTCAATTAAGTCAACCCACTAAGCTTTTTTAATATTCAGAATTAATGATTTCTCTTCTAGATAAGCCCTCTTGAACTTTATAATTTAGCTTTAAAAACTGATTTGCAGGCTAGGAATGTGGTGGAGTGCTTGTCTTGCATGCATGAAGCTCTAGGTTTGACTCCTAAGTACCACATCAGAAAAGGCCAAAAGTGATGCTGTGGCTCAAGTGGTATAGTGCCAGCCTTGAGCATAGAGGCTCAGAGACAGAGCCCAGGTTCTGAGTTCAAGCCCCAGGAACAGCAAAAAACAAAAAACAAAACAAAACTAAAAAAAAACAGCCAGGCGTGGTGGCTCTCACTTGTAATATTAGCTACTCAAGAGGCTGAGATCTGAAGATCACGGCTCAAAGCCAGCCCGGGCATTAAAGACAGTGAGACTCTTACATGCAATTTATCACCAGAAAACTGGAAGTGGGGCTATGGCTCAAGGGGTACGGCGGTAGCCCTAAGCTGAAAACCTCAGGGACAACGCTCAGGCCAGAGTTCAAGCCTCATGACTGACAAAAAATAAAGGAAAGAAACAAAAACTGATTTGCTAAAGAAAAAGATTTTTATCTTTCTTGAAGTATATTTTTTAGTCAAGAAGTGAAATGCTACTATGGTTTAGGAAAAGGCTTTGATTTCTATACATATGTGAACTGTGCAATGCAGCAAAATTATATAAACTACACAAACAGAGGTAAATTATTTAATCTCTAACTTCAGCATTATCTCCTACTAAAAATTAGTAGTTACACTGGTGGCTCACACCTTCAATCCTAGCTACTCAGGAAGCTGAGATCTGAGGATGGCAGTTCAAAGCCTGCAAGACTCTTATCTCCAATTAACCACCAGAAAACTGCAAGTGGCACTGTGCCTCAAGTGGCAGAGCAGTAGCCTTGAGCTTAAAGCTCAGGGACAGCCCTCAGGCCCAGAGTTCAAGCCCCATGGCTGACCAAAAAAAAAAAAAAGAGTAGTTATAGCTAATGATTTCTAAGGTCCTAGCTACCTCAAAGAAGTGATTGCTAACCTCCCTCGCTTGTGATTCGTGACTCATTATTGCCTTTCATAACTGAGTCTTTATAGGGGCAATCAAGATGGCAAGTATTCATTTTTGAGTACAGATGTAGTTGTATAAGAGAGCTGATTCATTCATACATACTCTGTCTGTCAGGACGGACATGACTTGCTATGGACCGAACCTGGTATTCTGGAAGTAGAACAGTAAAATTAATATTACAGACTCTTTATTATATAAAGTTTAGTTAGCAGCTTTGGAAAAAGTCATTTTAGTAAAATTTTCACAAGAATTACTAAGAATTAAGGAAAAATTTAAACTGCTACATTTGTATTGTCTATTACATGTAGCTAAGCTGGGTTAACAGTTACTAACAAGCAGAGAAATCAGAAGGGAAAGGAAATTTAACATTAATCTACCCAAGAGTACAATTTTTAAAAATGAATAAACGGAGAAAATACTCAGCCTATATACAAAACCTCTTTCAAATTTCTCAGACCCCATTCCTGAGAAAATTCCTAAAAATATTTATTACATATCTTGTGTGATATTTTTAACTTCTTCATGCTGACAAAATTGGTTAAGTCTAGAACATAAGAAAAAAACTAGTATGAGGATAGGGACAGAAGAAACTGGTATTCAAGGCATACCAAATCCCATGTCAAACATTCGATCTGCTTCATCAAACACAAGGTAAGACACTCTTTGAAGATTGGTAGCTTTCTTCTTCACATGATCAATTAGTCGACCCTACAAGATTAACAAAGTAAACAGTAATTATAAAAATTAAAGGCGTTTGGGGCCAGAAGTTTGGCCTAGTGGCAGAGTGCTTGCCTAGCATGCACAATCACCCGGGTGATTCCTCGGTACCACATTAATAGAAAAAAGCTGGAAGTGGTGCTGTGGCTCAAGTGGTCGAGCTCCAGCCTTGAGAAAGCCCAAGGACAGTGCTCAGGTCCTGAGTTCAAGGCCCAGGACTGGCAAAAAAAAAAAAAAATTAAAGGTAGTTTTACAAAGGCTTTCTGAAGTGAACTCTTAGCAAAAGTGCTAATGCTTTAAAGGAGTCTTGAGCAGTAATAGATATTAGTCTGACATCCTTGAATTTTATTTATATACTAACAGCCCAAGAAACAGGGATTTTGAAAACTCTATTAAATTCTTCCTTTATATTACTTGTGGTTTACATTTGATGGGCAAGTGGCCAGAATCATTCTTAAAATACATTCTGAAATGACCTTGTTTGAAACCTTACTCATGTGTTTTACATAAACTATCTTCTGGGCAGTTCTAACCATGCTGTAAATATCTTTCTATTCTTTATTTTCTTAGTAAATAAAGAGCCATTTTTAGGAGAATTAAAAAAAAATGATTATTTGAAATAAAGGGAACTTGTACCTGCTTATATCTATGATTAGAGATTCTCTTTTGGCCAATCAATGATAATTAAACCAAAATGAGAAGTTGTGATTTATCAAGGTATTCCCAGCCCTGCTCTATTTACCATATTTGAGGGAGAAGCGATTCTCTTCAAAACTGGTTTCCAGACTGAGAGAGATTAAGGAGCCATTTAAACACAAGTTATACTTACCGGGGTACATACAACAATCTCTGCCCCCTCTTGAAGGGCCTTGGCCTGCTCCCACATGCTCCCTCCTCCATATACGGCCACTGAGCGAAGATTATATGCCTTCCCAAACCGCTTGCATTCTGCATGGATCTATGAAGTTAGTAACATTAACAAAGTGTAAGCCTAACAACTACGTTATCACATGCCAAAGAAAATTCTTCTGAACGTGGAATGTGATACCACAGGTCAAATATGGCTAAACATGTTTACTCTTTTCTTTTTTTTTTTTTTGTGGGTCATGGGGCTTAAACTCTGGGCCTGGGCATTGTCCCTGAGCTCTTCAAGTCAAGGCTACAGCCCTACCCTTGAGCCAAGCTCACTTCCCATTTTCTAGAGGTTAATTGGAGATAAGACTCTCAGGTCCTTTGTGCCGAGGCTGGCTTTGAACCTCAATCCTCCAATCTCAGCCTCCTGAGTAGCTAAGATTACAAGCCTGAGCCACTGCACCTGACATATTTACTTTGTGAGGCTAAATTTTTACATGGAAGTATTATTATTTCTCTTCCAGATCTTTCTACCCTAGAGGAAAATGCCCATGAGTGTGTAATATAAACAGTTCCCACAATATCTCCTTCCACCCCATTCCCCAAAGTTTCCCTGTCATTCTACCCGCTTGACTTGCAGCTGGTCCCTTGCTAGACCACATATGGAAAAGGGCATTCTACATACAAAGGACATACCTGCTGGCAAAGCTCCCTAGTAGGACAAACAATCACTGCAATCGGTCCATCACCTGGTTCCAATTCCTTCTGATCCATTATATGAATCAACATGGGCCAGATAAAGGCTGCAGTTTTTCCACTGCCTGTTTTGGCAATACCAATCATGTCTCTACCGCTTAATGCCACAGGCACACCCTGGTGAAAAATAAAAAGTATATTGATTTAAATTTTAACTCTAATGATGAACTGAAGGAAAAAAGGTAGATGACATTCACTCTCAATGGAACAAAAAGATACTAGCCACGAATAGTGAGGGAAAAACCTGACATTCTCATAGCTTCTTGACTAATAAGAAATAACATTCTCTTTAAATGGATCAGTCACCATGGCTAGGATATGAATATTTCCATTTTTCAACTTTATAAACTGTAACAATTTATAAACAATTTATAAAGGAGATGGTAAACATTTTTAAATGTCTTTCTCCTGAGAAGGAATAGACAATACACAGAAAATTCACATTTTCTGTACAGGAATAAATAAGTCCAATATATGAGAAACATAAACCACTTTGTTCAGTAATATTTCCAGGTGAAAGACAAAGAAATTTTAGTCAATGATAGTGGTAAATCTAACTATGTACAAATCTTGGGGGTTGTTTTGTTTTGGGTGGTACTGGGGATTGAACCAGGGTACTTGTACATGCTATTGCAAGCACTCTACCTCTTGAGCAACTCTCTCAGCAAGAAAGATCTTGCATGGATGTAGTACAATCTTTTTGCTAGGTTTAGGCCATAAAATATTTTCATATTATATTTTTAAGGTACTTAGCAGATATAAAAGAATATTTTCAGCCATTTAGCAACTTCTTAGAGTAGTAAATCATTTACACATGTCCTTTAATTTTTAAGTTTTAAAATACTCTTGGACTTTATATATGCATTCCCTTACCCCACCTTAACAAAAAGGAAAAGTTGAAGACTAAGCCAAAGAGGACATAGTGGTATCTTCTACCCACGCAAACACGGTTTTACATTAAATCCAGTTCTACTGCTTTGACTTATCAACTATTGCTGATTATCAACTATTGCAGAATACTGCTGTATCTTCTTTTCCTTTCATTACATTCTACTTACCTGGCACTGTATTGGAGTGGGCTGTGTGTATTCAGACTTCCGAATCTGGTGCATAAGTTGTTCATCAAAACCAAAATGAGCAAAACTACTTCCTGGTCGAGGTGGTGCAGCACCAGAGACCTAGAGACAGAGACAACTCCAGGAATGATTGTACTTCAAAATCAGCAGCATCAGAAGCACAATATACTTACTCATTCTAGTATTTTTGCTTGAAATGAAGTGGAAATGTAGGTTTGTGGCCAAAAGCATATACTGAAAAGGCAAAACTTCAGTGTAATGTCAAGTATGAACCTTTTCCTGATATAATTCTGCATTGATTTTAAAAGATTACAAAAATCTTAAATCTAAACAAATTTTCTTACAAAAAATAAAAACCATTGAACTACTGAATGAATTGAACAGTTATTGTGCTAATTCATCCACTTTGCTTCACCAGATAGTGGGGGGGGGGAAAAAATCAATAAAATTTTCTCTCCTTTTTTCTTACAGTACAGAGGGCTTGAACTGAGTATTATATTTGCAAAAGTGCTCAGCTACTTAATCCATGCTTCTGGGCTTACTTTTTTGTTAGTAGTTCTCAGATAAGGTATCACGATTTTTGTCTGCACAGGCCTCAAACTTTGATTCTCTTATCTTTGTCTCCCCAAAGACACTGGAATTACAGGCATTTATCACCATACCTAGCCAAAATTTAAGAAATGGTGTTGCTGTCTTTTTTGCCTGAGCTAGCCTTGAATCTTAATCTTTCTGACTCAGAAAACTGGAAGTGGCACTGTGGCTCATAGTGGCAGAGTGCCTTGAGCAAAAAGAGCTCAAGAAGGATAGTGCCCAGGCCCTGAGTTCAAGCCCCATGACCGGGGCGGGGGGGGGGGGGGGGGAGGGTAATTTCTATCATTTATTTTAAATACACTGCATAAATTTAAGAAGTGAGACATTATTCCAAAAATAATGTTTGTATTTATGAATTTTACTTCCTCTTTCTGAAGATTGCTATCCTTCACTCCTTGCCCCCTCAGCAAAAAAGATACAAAACTGACTAAATAAACAAACCAAGAACTATCCTAGTCTAAAATATCACCTGAAAACTAAAATAATCAAATAAAGGCATGTAAGCCCTGGGGATGTAACTATCATTCTAGCAAAAGACAGCTCAGGGATAATCAGAAAAGAAATCCAATACCATTAGGTTTAGGAGAGCAATAAAGCTAACATCTATAATACTCAAACACTTCCTTATTGAGTCTTACCCGTAGATTGAGCTTGTGCCGAAGATCTATTAACTGCTGTGGAGTGAGGTTGGTTATCTCCTCATGCTCATTGTAAAAATTTTTTTCAAATGGTGGGTAGTCAATCTGCAGGTCCAATTATTCAAAGTTAGTCTAGAATTCAAGAGTCAATCCTGTAAGTTTGATTTTAATGCAAAATGTTTACAAATATTACAAAAATAAAGCCTTTTCTGCTAGAAAGAATAAATTCATTTATTCTTGACATCTTTCCCCCAAAGTACAACTTATGCATCTTCCTACTTTCAACATAAACACCAACCTACTGCCCATAGATCCTCAGGGACAGTTGAGATTTTAACAGCCTTGAAGCAGACTAGGGAATCCCTGCAATGCCAAAGACTTCAGAGAATCTTCATCCTACACAAGGTTTTCCATCAAATAGTATTTAAATATGTATTGAGTTAAGTTGTTCCTAGCATTTAAAAACATTTTCAATATCTCATTTGGAGAAACTTTACTTTGTTTATAAAAACATCAAACAAAGCTGGGTATGTCAGTATGTACCAGAAAGCACTGCCCTTTAGAGGCTGAGTCAGAAGGATTCTGAGTTAGAGGCTAATCTGGCACTACATAGTAAAACACTGTCCCATAGAACCAAAATAAGACTAACAACAACAAAAAAAACACAATCCATATATTTTTAGACAATGTATAAGCAGTTGATAATGCAGTCTGGTCTTGAACCTTTGATCCTCTGGCCTTAGCCTCTAAAAAGTGCCGACATATACCACTACAATTGAACAATGGGAAAGTATTTTTAACTCCAAAGAGAGAAGTACTCATTTCTGCTGCTTGTTTCATAGCTTACAATAAAAACATCACCACCTAAGAATTTGACTAAATGCTTCTTTTTAATACCATGAAAGTATCTATTAAAAAACTTTTTTGGGGGGGGAGGTAGTATTGGGTTTAAGCTCAGGATTCTCCTGCTTGCTTACCACTCCTCAATGGCTTGAGCCACAGCTTCAATCATTTTCTTACTGCTTTAGTAATTTCTTCAGACAAGATGTTGCTTTTGTCTGAGACCAGCCTCAGACTCTGACTGATCCTCCTATCTATGCCATCTATCTAGCTGAGATAACAGGGCATGCCATCACATCTCCTTTATTTGTTGAGATGGAGTCTCTCTAATGTTTGCTCTGGATCTTTGCCTCAACCAGAGTACTCTGAATTATAGGCCTGAGCCAGCTTGCCTGGGTAAACTTACTTTTTAGGAAGGATTTAAGGATGAATGAACAAAATTTTCATAATCTTAGATGCATTCAAAGATACCTTGGTAAGCTGGACATGGTGGTGCACACCTGTTATAATTCTAGAACCTAGAAGGCTGACACCTAAGAATATTTGAGTGTGGTAGAAGTTTGGCCTAGTGGTAGAGTGCTTGCATAGCATGCACAGTGGTGTTGTGGCTCAAATGGCAGAGCATTAGCCTTGACAAGGCCAGAGGACAGTGCTCAGGCCCTGAGCAATAGGATTGGCAAAAAAAAAAAAAAAAAAGAATATCTGAGGAAGGGCAGATAAGAAAGAGTAACAGAGGGAGTAAATATGATAGAAGTGTACTGTATATATGTATGGAAATACACAACAAAACCCTCTATTGTGTACAGTATACATATGTAGAAAAAGCACACAGCTACTGGGAAACCTAAACACTAAACCCAAGAAAACAAGACTCAAATACAGCAAGAAGCTTCATACCTCTGAATGATCAATGGGAGGAAGAGGATCAATAATTTTTTTGGAAGGTGCAATTGGATTTCCATCACTATCATATTCCAAATTGTCTTCTTCCTCTTCTTGAACCACACCAGCAGTTGGGTTTTCTGCCATGTATCGAAAGTAAGCTTCCTGCAGGAAAGCACAAGAACATATTCACTCCCAAGCCAAGTTGAGAACAATTTTCATCTTGTAATTAGTGCACACAGTATATATACCGGAAGACTTTATAAGTTTAAATACCTACCAAGTAAGACAAGACTCCTTTTACCATAGTGGTAACTCAGAAGAAATGAGCAAGGCAGTTAGTACTATACACAATGATTTAACTTGACTTATAAAGCTGTCTGCTTCATAGATTTTCTGGGTGGGTTGGAAAGGGCTACACTGCTCACTCTGGCTCTTACCATCCCACAAGTGAACAATGCAAAAAGGAAATCCTAACTACCAGTCATTAACATTCCATCATGAAATACAAGAATTGCAAACAGAGCCCTTAGGTAGAGCTTAGATGCTGCTAGAGGCCACCAACTGATTTATCAGAATAGACATTAATTTTAGATTTAAAAAAGTAAGCAGAATAAAGCTGTATTTGCTTTGATGTCAGATGATCAAAGGTTCCATCTTCAACATGGAGGGGAAGCCACATGAATCTTTGTAATATATTACTAATTGGCCTCACAAGTAAAAAGGAGTAAGTCAAATGACATTCCCTTGTGAATGTCAGTAATGGCCATTTCAGTAAAGACAAACTCTACCTTGTCCCCATTATAGACTTTGTGGGGTAAAAATAAAAGAGAAATACTGCATAGGAACTCACTTGGTCATCTTCCTCTTCAATGTCATCTCGAATACCCCTGGAAAAACAAGCGGAGAAACAAACTTCCCTGCAAATGTTCCACATACCCAGCTCCATACTTACAGAAGATATAGTGTTGAATTCCATATGGGACAGGAACTCTCAACACTAACAATAACAAAGCAGCAAATAAGCACACTGTAAACTATATACTTGTCATATACATGTGATTTCCCTATAACCTGCACTTCACTTATTTTTTTTTGAATAGGATGATATGGTAACTCTAGAAATAACAGTGACTAACAAGAGTATAATGAGTAAAAAACTTTCTTCATAAAGGTAAGATACACAAACAGTTGTGAAAAGCATGTCATTATTAAAGAGAAAAAAATGCCCTCTTTTTGGTATACAATGTTCTTATTTCCCAAAGTTTCTATCTCTAGAGTAATTGCTTTCAGCCAAAATAGTTGCCTAGGGGAAGAGGGAATAGGAAGAAAAACTACATTTTCACCTTTGAGAGTCTGGAAGTAAGACTCTTAAGTAGTTTACAAAGAAAACCGCTGTCACATTCTATATCCCTCAAAACATGCTTGTTTATTAGTTCCTACAACCATCTCTTTCAAAACAGACCTTCCACCTAACTTAGAGCAAATGCAAATTCTTTTTTTTTTTGCCAGTCCTGGGCTTGAGCTCAGGGCCTGAGCATTGTCCTTGGACTTTCTGAAAGCTAGAGCTCTACCACTTGAGCCTCAGCACCACTTCTGGCTTTTTTTTTTCTATATATGTGGTACTGAGGAATTGAACCCGGGTCTTCGTGCATGCTAGGCAAGCACTCTACCACTAGGCCAGCACTCTACCACTAGGCCAAACTCCCAGTCCCGCAAATGCAAATTCTAAAGCCATCGGCAAGCAATATCACCCAATAGCGCAGCTGGAAGGGTGCCACACACAATAAGTGTATGCTTATTGTGCTGTACACAGAAAGCTGATTCTTCACATGGCATAGGAATCTTGGAAAGGATATGAAGCATTTTGCCAAGCATAGGAAGAAAAAATATAACCAGGCCTGGCAGGAAAAGACGTAAAAGTATACTCAGCATGGAAAAGAGCTGTCTTTCCCAGAAATAAAATAAGTTCTGACTATAGTTGCTGAGACATCCATTCTTTAAATGAAATTAAGTTTTATCACTAATAACATACAGTTTGTATTATATAATCACCATTATTTATCATAAACAATCATACAAGTATTAATCTCTATTAATCATAAGATGAAACAGGACAATGAACTCAAATTTTAATAATTTTTCTCCCCTAACCCATATTGTTACTTGTTTTGCTTTCTAAACAATTATTTATAAAGACAAAATACTCTTCTACCAAACAGAATATGCCTTTTAATGATTGCAAATATAGACTTCTGCCATCTCTACACCTACACAGATAGTCAGGATAAAGAGGTGTCTTTAAGATATTTGTATATACTTTAAATTTTTTTCCTCTATAAACTCTAGTGAAATGGTTTTTGCAAGACTTTAGCAATTTTCAGGTAACTTTTCTGAAGAAGAAAATTACTTACTTTACGTTTTTCCTTTCCTTGTCCTTGTCTTCAAGCCTTTTCATGTCTCTAGCTGCCTGATCCTAATGGCACAAAAAAGCTGTATAAAATCACATGAACTAAAAACACTGGAAACAAAATTTCTTTACAAAGAATTTGAAGGTTAGAGGGCTGGAGATATGTTCCAAGAGGTAGAGTACTTCTTTTAACTGGTTAAAAAAAATCTGATAAGGGAGCTGGGAGTTTGGCCTAGTGGTCGAGGGCTTGCCTAGCATGTTCAATTCCTCAGTACCACACACATAGAAAAAAAGCCAGAAGTGGTGCTGAGGCTCAAGTGGTAGAGCTCTAGCCTTGAGAAAAATCCAAGGACAGTGCTCAGGCCCTGAGCTCAAGCCCAGGACTGGCAAAAAAAAAAAAAAAAATCTGATAAGAATTCTATGTGAACGGTAGGCACTTAAAAAATGACAAGCAAGGCCAGGCATCCTAGCTACTTAGCAGGCTGAGATCTAAGGATCGAAGGGTCTGAGGACTGCAGTGCCAGCTGGGTACAAAAGACTGTAAGACTCCAATTAACCACCAGAAAATCAGAAGTGGCACTGTAGTTCAAGTGGTAGAGCACTTGCCTTGAGCTGAAGAACTCAAGGACAGTGCCCAGGCACTGTGTGTGTATTTTTTTAAAGACTATTTGCCAAGGGTGGGGGGGGGGAAATGGGAACCAAGACATGAGAAAGGGTATCAATGTATGTGAAGTAATGCACATTCCATCTGGCGAATGTAATGTAATCCTTCTATTAATTACAATAAAAATTATATGAAAAATAGATTATTTGCCAAAAGCCAATAGCTCACATCCAAAAATTTAACTACTCAGGAGTAACTACCACAGTTCAAAGATAATCTGGGCAGAAAATTCTGTGAGACTCTTTTTCTACTTAAACACCAAAAAGCTGGACTGAAAGCATGACTAAATGACAGAGCATCAGTCATAAGTGAAAATGCCAAGTGAGAACATGAAACCCTGAGTTCACACCCCAGGACATACGGGCATCTGCACATGTACATAAAATTAAAATAAACCACACACACAAATACTGAGTAAGAATGTTCAAGGATTGCAGTCCACCAAGAGGACAAATAGAAGTAGAGAGGAAAATTCTGAAAAAGCAAAGGAGGCAACCAAGAGTGGGAATGAGGAAGAAAAGAGGAAGGGAGGAAAGAAATGAGAGGAGTGAAGATGGAGGGAGAAAATAAAATAGAAAAATTCTACACAAAGACTGTTAACTATTTTTAAACTACTTTAATGAAGCAAATGCTGATACTTGCCTCCACTTCAGCCATGAATGCCTCTAAGGGATCATCATCACTGTCAGAATCTGCTGGCTTGGAATGGAACTGCTGGCGTGTAGGTGAGTTTTCAGCAGGAATGTATGGCAAATCAACATTAGTGGAGTCTTCCTCTTCATCTTCAAAGTAGCTACAAATTAAAATGCAGATTGGTAAAGTGAATACTTAGTCTGGAGACAGTGAATCCTTCATTTAGCATAAACTTTTATTATGGTATATCTTATTATTAAGAGAGTACTTTGTAGGTCAAATTAGAGACTGCCAAAGCTTTGGCTAAGGACTCAAGTTACTAATCATGGTTCAAGTGGTAAAGTTCCTGCCTAGCAAGCACAAGGCCTTGAGTTTAAGCATTGGTACTGTCAAAAGTTTATAGAGAGCCGGTGCAGAGGCTCACATCTGTAATCCTATGACTCCAGCACCTTGACTTTAAAGGTAAAAATATTGTAAATTCTAGAACAGTATTTTTTTTTTAATTTTTGAAATCTTATCTCCAAATTACAAAAACATAGGCTGAGAGTTTGGCCTAGTGGTAGAGTGCTTGCCTAAGATGCATGAAGCCCTGAGTTCGATTTCTCAGTACCACATAAACAGTGGTACTGTGGCTCAAGCAGCAGAATGCTAGCTTGGAGCAAAAAGAAGCTCAAGGATGATGTTCAGGTCCTGAGTTCAAGCCTCAGGACTGGAAAATAACAACAACAACTCAAGCTAAACCTAATCAAAGCCCAGCTTGTTATAACCATCACCTTATTTGACAAGTATAATTTTTTAAAAAAACTATAAATTATTGTTTGCTGAGAACTCTGGGGAAAAATTCAAATTTTCTACCATTGTAAAATGTTTCAATAATTTTAAAAACGTACATGTCAAGATAAAACTTTTTCTATCAATTCTGACCATTGTGAATGCTTATTTTAAAAAATTTATATGAGCTGGGTGACAGTGGCCCACAACTGCAATCCTAGTTACTCAGGAGCCTGAGATCTGAGAATCATGGTTTGAAGCCACGTGGGCAGGAAAGTCCATGAGACTTATTTCCAATCAACTATTCAGAAAAGGCCAGAAGTGGTGCTGTGGGTCATGTGGGAAAACACTATACTTGAGTACATGGGATCAATGAAGGACTGTAGCAAAAACCACCAAAAGTAGTATTTAAGCTTCAATGGTCTTAACTATTACAACCATACACTTCCAATATGCCTCTTAAATGAAAAAAAGGTTCGAGGAACATAGAGCTATTATATACACACACACACATATTTTTTTCTTGTGCATGATGAGCCTAGACGCTGTCCCTGAGCTCTTCAGCTCAAGGCTACTGCCCTACCCCTGAAGCCACAGCCCCACGTCCCATTTTTAACTGATTAATTGAAGGTAAGAGTCTTGTGGTCTTTAGTGCCCGGGCTGGCTCTGAACTAGGCTGAACCAGGATCCTCAGATCTCAGTCACTTGAATAGCTAGGATTATAGGCATGAGCCGCCATGCCTGTTAGCTATTATATTTTTTATAAGTAAGTAAAATTGACAATATAACTTATCAGGAATAATACAACTGAGAAAACCAATTTAGGAGTTATAATTTGGGAAACAATGTTTCTTTGCCTCAACATCAGTAGATGGAAGCAATAACTCAAAACTTGACTTCTATTAACACATTAGGAATTACACTTACGCATTTTCTTCATCAAAGTTGGCCCGTTTAGATCCAATTTTGTAGAAAGAAGGAAGCTGTGGTGGAGCTGACTTTCCAAATCCAGAAGAAGAACTAGTTGCCCCAAAGGCACTGTGGGACTGCTGTGGGAGTTTGGGTTCCTCTTTCTTCCCAGCACTGATAGCAAAACCTCCAAAACCAAATCCCCGCTTAGTGCCAGGGCCACCTTTATTCCAATTCATGTTGCCAGTGACAGATCTGTTAGGGACAAGATGCATAAATATAAATCTGATTTCTTTACTTTGCCAGTCCTGGGGCTTGGACTCAGGGCTTGAACACTGTCCTTGGGTTTTTCTCAAGGCTAGCACTCTACCACTTGAGCCACAGCACCACTTTTGGCTTTTTCTGTGTATGTGGCACCAAAAAAAATTGAACTGGGGTCTTTATGCATGCTAGGCAAGCACTCAACCACTACTAGGTCATGCTCCTGACCCCTAAATCTATTTTTTTTTTTTTTTTTGCCAGTCCTGGGCTTGAGCTCAGGGCCTAAGCACTGTCCTTGGACTTTCTCAACGCTAGAGCTCTACCACTTGAGCCTCAGCACCACTTCTGGCTTTTTTCTGTGTATGTGGTACCGAGGAATCGAACCTGGGTCTTCGTGCATGCTAGGCAAGCACTCCACTACTAGGCCAAACTCCCGGCCCTTCAAAGATTTGCTGTGGTTTTTTGTTTGCCATCCTGGGCTTGAGCTCATGGTCTGAGCACCCTAAATCTAATTTTAAAAAGACTTGTATGCTTGTTTCTATCTCTACATATAATTTTATTTGAAACTTCTGCTTCTCAATGAAAACTATACCTAAGGTATTTCCTTAGTTGATAAAGCATTTGCCCTCATGTATAAAGCCTAAGGTTCAAAACCCAGCACTGCAAAAAAACAAAAACAAAAACAAAAAACCTCAATGATATTGGTGTACAAAAAGCACAAGGTTCAAAACCCACCACCACAAAACAAACCTCCATAATATTCGCCTTCAGATCTATCAAATTTCAACCAAATGATTTTCTTCTAAAATTCTGAATAAACTGCTACTAATTTTTTTTTATCTCAAACTAATAGGAATGTGGTATTTAGTATTTAATATCATTCTCTTCAAAAGGATTTGATTATAATCAACAGTTTATTGAGTTGCTAAAAAATATAAGAAATATCTTCAGGAATCTAATGTAAGTAAGAAATGGTATTAGCCAATTGAAGTTACTATGAAAGACCTACTTTTATTTTTGTTCTCAAGGAATTTCTATTACACCAGGAAAAAGCAAAATACAAAAATAACCTATAGTTAAGTTTACTGTAACTAAGACTGACATGCTGTTAGCAATATTAACAGAAACCTAAATTTAAAAGACAATTATGGGGCTGGGAGTTTGGCCTAGTGGTAGAGTGCTTGCCTAGCATGCATGAAGACCTGGGTTCAATTCCTTGGTACCCCACATACATAGCAATAAGCCAGAAGTGGTGCTGAGGCTCAAGTGGTAGAGTGCTAGCCTTAAGAAAGTCCAAGGACAGTGCTCAAACCCTGAGCTCAAGCCCAGGACTGGCAAAAAAAAAAAGACAATTATTTGAAGACAGTATCTACGTAGGTGTCTCTAAGGAAACTTATGAGCCATACATTTATTAAGCAACTGCCCATAGAAAATATCCATGAATAAACTATAATTCAGGGCCAGGAGTTTGGCTCAGTGGTAGAGCTCTTGCCTAGCATTCATGAAGACCTGGGTTCAATTCTTCAGTACCACATACATAGAAAAAAGCCAGAAGTAATGCTGTGGCTCAAGTGGTAGAGTTCTAGCCTTGAGAAAGCCCAAGGACAGTGCTTAGGCCCTAAGTACAAGCCCCAGAACTAGCAAAAAGAAAAAGAAGCTAAAATTCACTGACACAGTGCTTCAAGTATGCAGGTAGCCTATGATTAGGGATCATAAAGAAATCCCCCAAATTTCTTTATAAAAACAAAAAAAAATCGGCTTATAAATTGTATCCTTTTAGTTTTGGTTCCACAGAAACTTTTCTTAACATTTTTTTAGGTCCAAGACTAGGACTGGAAATCAGTGACTACCTAATGCCCCTCACTGGCTAGCACCCTACCAAATGAGTCATCAACATCTCTAATCAATCCCAGTATTAGTTTTTTTCTTTCTTTTTGTTATTGGTCATGCAGCTTGAACTGAGCCTGGGCGCTGTCCCCACTTCCTATTTTCTTGAGGTTAAATGGAGATAAGAGCCTCAGATCCTTTTGTGCCTGGGCTAGCTTTGAACCTTGATCCTCAGATCTCAGGCTCCTGAGTAGCTAGGATTACATGCGAAAGCCAGGGCCAGCTTCTGCCCAGGCTGACTTTGAATCTTGATTCTCCTAAGTAGCTAGGATTACAGACACGATCCACTAATACCTAGATATTTTAAGTACAATGTTTAAAATACAACTTTTAGTCAACAAAATCCAATTTGTCATGATTTTAATTATTATATACATTTCTAGAGATATTTATTAAACAAAAATTAACAGAAAAAGGGTATTAAACAAGGAAGTGATTTTATTTATGCTAAATCAGTGTCATAAGTTATAACTGGAAGACAATTAAAATGCTAATTGCAGTTATTGGGTTTTTACTTTTTTGTGGTGTTTTCCATTAATAAATACTAAAATGTTTATACAGACTTTTAAGCTAATGTAGGCTTAAGCTAATGTAGGAAGAATTCAAGAAACTTCATTTACATGAACACTGCTGAAGGGACCAGAAACAACATGTCTAGAGACTTCTGCTTTAAAGACTTGGTGTGTAGGGTCGGGAGTTTGGCCTAGTGGTAGAGTGCTTGCCTAGCATGCACGAAGACCCAGGTTCGATTCCTCAGTACCACATACATAGAAAAAAAGCCGCAAGTGGTGCTGAGGCTCAAGTGGTAGAGCCCTATCCTTGAGAAAGTCCAAGGACAGTGCTCAGGCCCTGAGCTCAAGCCCAAGACTGGCTTAAAAAAAAAAAAAAAAAAAAAGACTTGGTGTGTAGTGATGATGCCATCAACAGGGATGGAAATTGTAGCATGGTAAACACATGTGTTTATGAGAGAGCTAAAGAAACACATCAAACAGGGTCTAAACTACAGAGAATGGGCCTATTCTCACTAAATCAAAGCCATACAGTTGAATAAAGTATTTGGAATAGGGGTTAATGGTATAGAGATAAGCTAGTACAGGGAACAGAGAACAAGAGGCAAGCAAGACAAATCTTAGGATATACCAGTATCTCAGAACGGACAAAGACTCACATGAAATTCCAAAAAGGAACATAAAGAAGAGTATAACACAAGATAACAAGAAAGAAATGTCTAATGTCAAAACCAAAACTAGAGATCTGAGGATTAAGGTTCAAAGCCAGCCCAGCACAAAAGACTCTTTATTTCCAATCAACCTCTAGAAAAACAGGAAATGGGGCTTGGCTTAAGGGTAGCGTGGCATCCTTGAGCTGAAGAGCTCAGGACAACACCCAATAATATAGATATAAATTTAATCCTGCATAATCAAATTATGAAACAAGCAAATCATGTACTTAATTTTTTTCTTTTCTTTTTATTTTATTTTTTTGCCAGTCCTGTCCTTGGGCTTTCTCAAGGCTAGAGCTCTACCACTTGAGCCTCAGCACCACTTCCGGTGCTATGTATGTGGGGTACCGAGGAATTGAACCCGGGTCTTCATGCATGCTAGGCAAGCACTCTACCACTAGGCCAAACTTCCGGCCCCTCTTTTTTTCTTCTTCTATGTATGTGGTACTGAGGAATCGAACCCGGGTCTTAATGCATGCTAGGCAAGCACTCTACCACTAGGCCAAACTCTCGGCCCCCATGTACTTGATTTTTTTTTTTTTTAAAAAATGCAACTTCTACAATTCCTTTGTACAACTACTTAAAGAGAATGAATATATATATATGTATATATATATATATAAATTTTTAAAAAAAATTCAACTTCTAGCCAGGTGCCTGTGGCTTATGCCTGTAATCCTAGGCTACTCAGGAGGCTAAGATCTGATGATTGTGGTTTAAAGCCAGGCTGGGCAGGAAAATCCATGAGACTCTCATTCCTAATAAACTACTAACAAAGCCTAAAGTGGAGCTGTGGCTCAAGTGGGAGAGCTCTAGCCTTGAGAAAAGTCCAAGGAGGGGGGAGGGTAATGGGTACCAAGACATGTGAAAGGGTATCAATGTATGTGAATTAATGCACCTTCTATCTGGCAAATATCATGTAACCCTTTCACTAATTACAATAAAAAAAAATGCAAAAAAAAAAAAAAAAAAAAGAAAAGTCTAAGGATAGTGCTCAGAGTGCTCAGGCCCTGAGTTCAAGCCCCACAACTGGCAAAAAAAAACAAAACAAAACAAAACCTTGAGCAAAAGAAGCTCAGGGACAACAAACCAGGCGCTGAGTTCAAGCCCTATGCTTACCTGCACTCTCCCTCACAAATCAATCAACTTCTGAGGCCTTAAGTTCAAACCACCCTAATATATGCAATAAATACAAAAACTTCTGCTACAAATAAGCAGGCAGTCTGGCCTTCTATAGATGAAAGCTACTTACTAGCTTTCAGATTCAGCACTATGCAAAAGCAATCAGTTTAGGCTGGGAGTTTGGCCTAGTAGTAGAGTGCATGCCTAGCATGTATGAAGATCAGGGTTCAATTTCAGTACTACATACATAGAGAAAGCAGGAAATGATGCTGTGGCTCAGCTGGTAGAGCTCTAACCTTGAGATAAGCCCAAAGACAGTGCTCAGGCCCTGAGTACAAGCCCCAGGATTGGCAAACAAACAAACAAACAAAAAAATCAATCAGGCCTGGAGTTTGGCCTAATGGTAGAGCGCTTGCTTAGCATGCACAAAGACCCAGGTTCAATTCCTTGGTACCACATACTTAGAAAAAGCCAGAAGAGGGCCGGGAGTTTGGCCTAGTGGTAGAGTGCTTGCCTAGCATGTACGAAGACCCGGGTTCGATTCCTCAGTACCACATACATAGAAAAAAAGCCAGAAGTGGTGCTGGGGCTCAAGTGGTAGAGCTCTGGCCTTGAGAAAGTCCAAGGACAGTGCTCAGTCCCTGAGCTCAAGCCCAGGACTGGCAAAAAAAAAAAAAAAAAGAAAAAGCCAGAAGTGGTGCTGAGGCTCAAGTGGTAGAGTTCTAGCCTTGAGAAAAATCCAAGAACAGTTCTCTGGCCCTGAGCTTAAGCCCAGGACTGGCCAAAAAAAAGAAAAGCATTCAGTTTACTAGTTGATTTCAGAACACAATGCTATTCCCCCCAACCTCTTGCCTCTAGCAAGAACAAAAGTACACTCTATATAGCTTACTGATTAGAATGTCAGTCCCATAAAGGCAAAAACTTTCCTATCTCATTCACCAGTGTATCCTTGTATACTACTCAAAATTTTTTTAATAAGGGACTCCGGATATAGCACCAAAGTTAAGTTGTTGATTTGCCTATGCAAGGCCCTTGGATGGATCCCTAACATTTGGGAAAAAAATTTTTTTTTCAGTGAATAAATATGCATCCAGGCTCTCCAAAACAACTACTACTTTCCATTATTACAAATCTTGTTATTGAACCATCCACATTTCCTGATTAAATCTAAGCCAATCTCTCTTGATTAGTTTTTCCTTTTTTTTTTTTTTGCCAGTCCTGGGCTTGGGCTCAGGGCCTGAACACTGTCCTTGGACTTTCTCAAGGGTAGGGCTCTACCACTTGAGCCACAGCACCACTTCTGGCTTTTTTCTGTGTCTGTGGTACCGAGGAATCGAACCTGGGTCTTCGTGCATGCTAGGCAAGCACTCTACCACTAGGCCAAACTCCCAGCCCAGTTTTTCCTATTTTTAAAAGCACATATAAGACTGGTGAACCTTGATAATCACAGAGGTGTGAGGGATTAGAGCTGACAGACTAAGTTACTCCTAATTTTAGTTTGGCATGAATATGGAAGGAGAGAAAATCTACAGACCTCTTCATAGGCTATTAATCTGCATTTTCTAAACACTGCTTGAAGAGATATCCCTCATATACTTAATAAGTCAAAACATAATAAGGATATTTAAAAGTTAACTGTAGTCCTACTAGTTGTGGATCTGTTCGAAACTTTTTCTTTTGGTACACACACACACAGAGAAAGCTTTTTTTTTTTTTTTCTGGTCCATCCTGGGCCTTGAACTCAGGGCCTAGGCAATGTCCCTGAGCTACCATGTTAGCTACAGTGCTACTTCCACAGAACGCTTTCTTTCAGATTATAATTAATATAGCTGGTACTCCATCCTTCCCATCAAGCTAGTAAACTCATATTCAATAACTCTGATATCTCACCTCTACTTCCATAAAAACTTAACAGTCTAATGACAAATGAAATTACTCAGTAGCTTTGGAACACTGGCTTTTACCACATTTCTGTATACCCTAGTAAACTTCTGAGGACTTCATTAAAAACAGCCAATGAGCACATGAAAAATATGCCTTAGATCATTAATTAAAGAAACACAAATAAAGACCAAATTGAGGCTGGGCACGGGTAGCCATACCTGATACCCTAGCTACTTAGGAGGTTGAGATCTGAGGATAAAGGTTCAAAGCCAATCTGGGCATAAAAGTCTGTGAGACTCTTACCTCGAATAAACCACTCAGAAAAATGGTGCTGTGGCTCAAGTGGTAGAGCACTAACCTAAAATAAAAGCAGTCCAGGGGGCTGGGAGTTTGGCCTAATGGTAGATGCTTGACTATCATGCATGAAGACCCGAGTTCGATTCCTTGGTACCACATACATAGAAAAAGCTGGAAATGGTGCTGAGGCTCAAGTGGGAGAGCTCTGGCCTTGAGAAAGCCCAAGGGCAGTGTTCAGGCCCTGAGCTCAAGCCCAGGACTGGCAAAAAAAAAAAAAAAAAGCAGTCCAGGGACAGCATCCAGGCCTGGAGTTCAAGCCCCAGCTCAGGGGAGGGGAAGGGACACCTGAGATATGATTTCACATTCATTATGATAGCAACTATTAAAAGCAAATAGAAAGCAGTGCTGTGGCTCAAGGGGTAGGGCGGTAGCTTTGAGCTGTATAGCTCAAGGACCACACCCAGGCCCAGAGTTCAAGCTCCATGACCAACAGAAAACAAAAACAAACAAACAAACAAACAAAAAATAGAGGCCAGGCATGGTGGCTCACACCTGTAATCCTAGCTACTCGGGAGGCTGAGATATGAGGACCATGGTTCAAAGCCAGCCTGGGCACAAGTCTAGTGAACTCTTATCTTCATTTAATCACCAGAAAACAGGAAGTGCACTGTGGCTCAAGTGGCAGAGTGCTAGCCTTGAGTTGAAGAGCTCAAGGACAATATCCATGCCCAGAGTTCAAGCCCCACAACTGACCCCCCCCTCCCTTGGCGCCCCTATCCCCTCCCCAAAAAAGGCTGGTATTGGTGGTTCATACCTATAATCCTAGCTACTACTATCAGCTGGGCAAGAAAACTTATGAGATTCTTATCTGAGATTCTTATCTCTAATTAACCAGAAGAGCTGAAGAGCTAGGGACAGTGCCCAAGCCCAGAATTCAAATCCCACAACAGACCCCCCCCCCAAAAAAAGTGTTCAGAGCCACAAACTACACATATACAAAAATACACACACACATACACACACACACACACACACACACACACACATGGATTTGTACATCACCCACTCCAGACACTGAAGCTCTAGAGGTAGCACAGATATCTTCAGAAAAGCACTCACAAGAGAAATATGACTGACCATCATGCCATTACCAAGTTCTCCCTGACCAGTCTGCCACAAGAAACTCAGAAGACAACATCCTATTTGTATTCACTGCAAATGTCAAGGCTGAAAAGAAATTCTGACATCGATGTAGCCAAGGTGAACAGTCTGATCAGGCCTGATGTCCTTAAGGCATGTTTCACAGGCTCCTTATTATGATGCTTTGGATATTGCCAACAACATAGAGATTATGCAGAGACAGGGACTTAGCTCTACAGCAGAGCAAATATGAGGCTGTGTGAACCCAGATGAACCTACCAAATGAAAATACCAAATAAAGAGTCCAGCTGACCAATTAAACTTACAGAGACATACATTTATTTTTTGTCAGTTGTGGGGCTTGAACTCAGGGCCTCGGTACTATTCCTAAGCCTCTTTATGCTCAAAACCAGTGCTCAATCACATGGGCCACAGGGCCACTTTCAGTGTTTTTTGTTTTTGTACTTTTTTGTGGGTCCTGGGGCTTGAACTAGGCCTGGGCGTTGTCCCTGAGCTCTTCAGCTCTAGGTTACACTACCCTGGAGCCAAGCCCCACTTCCTATTTTCTAGAGGTTAATTGGAGATAAGAGTCTTAGATCCTTTTGTGCAGAGGCTGGCTTTGAACCTCCATTCTCTGATCTCAGCCTCCTGAGTAGCTAGGATTTCAGGTGTCAGCCACCGCACCTGGCTTACTTTCAGTTTCTTTCTGAGTGGTTAACTGGAGCTAAGAGTCTCACAGGGGCTTGGGACTTTTCTGCCCCGCTGGCTTTGAACCTCCAATCTCAGACCTCAGCCTCCTGAGTAGATGGGATTACAGGCCTGAGCAATCAGCACCCAGTTACATTTATATTTTCTAGATATACACCTATGTATCTAGTCACCATGAGAAACAAAGTAACAGTGCTGGTGGGAATTAAAATGGATAAGTAGCTATGGAAAATACTGTAGTGGGTTTTCAAATGATAAAATGGAATTAACATATAATACATCAACTTCAAGATATATATCCAAGGGCCGGGAGTTTGGCCTAGTGGTAGAGTGCTTGCCTAGCATGCACGAAGACCTGGGTTCAATTCCTCGGTACCACATACATAGAAAAAAGCCAGAAGTGGTGCTGTGGCTCAAGTGGTAGAGCTCTAGCCTTGAGAAAATCCAGGGACAGTGCTCAGACCCTGAGCCCAAGCCCAGGACTGGCAAAAAAAAAAAAAAAAAAAGATATATATCCAAAAAAAGTGAAAGTAGGCACTAGAACAAGTAATTGTTCACACCTGGTCAGCATTAATCATCATAACCAAAAGATAAAAGCGATACAACACTGATCAATGAATGGGTAAACAAAATGTGGTATGTATGTACATATGATGGAATTCTATCTCAATATTTTTAGATGGATTATTTGATTTAATTTATAAGAGCAATTATGTCTATATAGGCCTCAGACTACTCTGAAATGCAAGCATGTGAAAAATCAGGTATCTTATTCTCAAGAAGATTCCTTTTAAGGGTTGAGGATACAGATCAGTGATGGACTACTTGCCCAGCGGCACAGGGCTCTTGATCTGGTTCCCAAAACTGCAAGTCTTTTTGTTTCAAGACTAGGACTCAAACTCAATACCTGACACTTTGCTCATTGGCTAGTACTCTACCAACTGAGCCATATCTCCAACCCCGATAATAATTCTTTAAAAAGTCAAACATCCCACTGAGGGCATGGTTCAAGTGGTAGAGCCCTGCCTAGCAAATGTGAGGCTTTAATTCAATCAATAAATATTTGTGAAGAATTAGCTGTAAAACAGAACCATAAATTTTAATGAGCAGCTGCTTTAAAGAGAACAGTCTTAATAATAATATCCATTGTTTCATATTGACAAATAGCTAGTTTTTCCTGTTGTAGGCCCAGTACTATGAAAGCTGACTCCCATGCATACTCTTCTTCCCATCGTCATCTCCGCTCTCATCATAATGTCCTAACAAGTTATCTAATCTCCATATAAGTACTACAGTGATCAGGAAAACAAACGAGGTTCTTATTTTATGTCAAGAGACTGTTAATGGCTCTGAGGATATAGTAATGGAACTAGTCATGGCCTTCAGAGAGTATAATAACTTTCAGGCTACAGTATGTTTAGAAAAGAAAACAAAACAAATAAAAAAAAACCAAAGCATTTAATTTCATGTACAAAACCGCTGTGAAATAAAATCAAGCATAAAAGAGGTAAGCTACTGAAGGCCTCTTTTGAAGGTGAATGCCACTTGACAGGTAACAACCCACACAACTCTACCATTCCAAGAATATCTGTTGTGCTGCAAAAACTGCAGTGATATACATGTACATGCTGCACCTACAATGAAAAACAATGAAGCTGGGCATTCATGGCTCATGCCTATAAACCTAGTTACTAAGGAGGCTAAGATCTGAGGATGACAGTTCAAATTTAGCCATAAAACTCTTATCTCCAATTAGCACCAAAAGGCTAGAAGTAAGGCCCAAATGGTAATACAACATACAAATACAATATAAATAATTGATGGTAATGTTAGAAGTATCCATTCCTGTTGGTTGAATGGAACTAAGGGCTGATAACTATGAATTTAACAACACAAATCTGAAGAACAGTACTCCTCCATGAATTACATTACACTATTACAATGTAAGTTAAAAAAAAAAAAAAAGGTTTGTTTTTTTTTGGTGGGTCATGGAGCTTGAACTGGGCCTGGGAGTTGTCCGTGAGCTCTTCAGCTCAAGGCTACTGCCCTACCCTTGAGACAAGCTCCATTTTCCATTTTCTAGAGATTAACTGGAAATAAGAGTCTGGGATTCTTTTGTGCCTGGGCTGGTTTTGAATCTTGATCCTCAGATCTCAGTCTCCTGAGTAGCTAGGACTACAGGCATGAGCCACCTTGCCCAGCTCAGTAAGTCAAATCATATCCCTCTGCTCAAATGGTTCTGTCATCTTCTACATCTTGAAGTTGAAACTCATAATAACAACTGTTTTAGTCTCAACCTATAAAAGCTGTTATGTGGACCCCTTTATCTCTCTTCTTCCCAGACCTTATCTGCTACTATCAGGTCCTCCTCTGCCCCCTGTTCCAAGCACATTGGTCCCCTATTGTAACACTTTTGTCCTCTTCAAGGTCTTTTTCCTTGCTATTCTCTTGCTTGAAACATTCCTTTCTTCCATGCTCCCAGGGCTCAAGTCCTCTTCACATCCTTCCAGTCTGTTTAAAGATCAGCTTGTCTTAAAAGGACTTCCCTTACCACTCTATTGCAAATTGCAAAATCTCCCTATTCTCTTTTCCAATTAATTTTTTCCCTCCCTTTACACGCCTAACAATATATATGTCTCTCTACCTCACTTTACAGAGTTAAGTTTCATGAAGGCAGAGGCCGGCCAGACACCTACCCTTGACATACCTAAATTAAATAATACTAGGAAGTAAGCACACAGCAGACACCAACAAACATAATTTTTGGATGAATTACACATTAAGTTAGACAGTGTTGCTTTGAGTTACAGGAAAACAATACCTTTTTCTTCACCGCTTAGTCTTAAAAAAAAAAAAAAAGAATGCTTGGAACTAAACACTGCTCAAATTTTACTGAGCTCTAAAACGTTTAAAATAGATTAAGATACAGCCTTGAGCAGAAAAAGCCCCAAGACCAACACACACATACACACACACACACACACACACACACACACACACACACACACACACAGTATCTTTAAAACCAAATATAAATAATTGCTGGTTGATGTTAGAAGTATCCTTTCCTGTTAGTTGAATAGGCCTTTTAGGAGCTGAATATGAGGGAGGATACAGAAATAACCTTTTCAGAAAGTAGCATACAAGAAAGCCATAGGATATTGCCTGGTAGCCTAAAAGAGGGAGGGCAGAGAAAGTCAATGAAGTGCTAAGAAAGCTTTCTAACTAAAATGACAGCTTTTCCTTAGGTTTTTGGTGCGTGTCCTCGAAATCCACATAAATTATTTGCTCACATCAGATAGATTCTCCAGAAGACCGCAAAAAAAAAAAAAAAAGTTTGTAACTATGGTGATGACGATCAGTGACCTACCCAAGGATTTATACAGATCACGGTCTTTTTATGGTCATCTAATTTGTAAACCTGTACTACCCACCGCTGCCCACTTGGGTCAGAATCCTCCTGTGGCCGTCCCTGCCTCCAAACCCGACGTCCCGCAAATCCTTCCCCTAAGCAAGGCGCCGCCTCCGGAAAGCAGCCAAGTGGGTCTCGCTAAGGCTAACGAGAAGCGGGAACCGTGGGTGGGCCGACGCGGATCCGAATCATCCCTCGAGGCTTCAGACCACACTTCCGTCTCACTCCCGATCCCCGGCGCCCGGAGACTTCTCCGACTCTTTGTTAAGCGAGACCGAGGTTCCTCCGCCCTCGCTAGGCCCCACAGTTACTTCTAGTGCCCCCCCAAGGGCTAGCGGCCCCGGCGTCTATCATCACCTTCACACAAACCTGCTGCTATGGATGCAGCGGTAGCTGCCACTACCACCGGCGCGATGAGAATGCCACGGCCCCGAAAAACGCGCGGCCCAGGCCTTATCCCGCCGCGCAGCTTCCTCTCCGCCCCTTTCGCTGCCGCCGCCGCCGCCGCCGCCGCCGCCGCCGCTGCCACCGCCGCCTCACAGCCCGTTGCTGACGGGGGGAGGGGTGAAAGCACGTCTGACATGCGCAGTGAGGGGGGAGCGCGGGCTGAGGGGCGGAGCCTAGAGAGGGCGGGAGGATCGTTTCCGGAAGGCCCCGCTAATGCCCGCCTTTGAAGGTCCGGAATCCCTCACTGATGGAAACCTGCTTCCGGGGTCGTGAGGGAAAAAGAGTGAGTTGTCAGGCAGCCGTCCAAGAGACGGGAGGTTGGCCAAGAGCCACATTTACGTAAAAATGTGGACTCTCCGTGCAAATCGACCTTAGCAACGTTCCACTTCATGCCTCTGTCCACATGGTCCCATAGAGCATGGCCACTTAGAGCTTCCGGAGCACCCGTAGTTCCGTGTGACGACAACTTGATGGATCTCTACGGGACCGGTTGAGGGGCGGGGACTATGTTATTTTCCCGGCAGCCCCATCTTGCGTCAGCTGGGCGGGGGCCGGAGGAGGTCTCGCGGTATCTCGAAGCCTACGGGACGTAGAGCGCAGGCGCGGACGGAGCCGCACGCATTCTACGTAACGGACGACAGTGGCTACGTGAAGAGTGGGGGCGGCGTGACTGGGCTACCTTCTCCGGCTCTGTCCCCAGCAGCGTCGCGGCCCATAAGCCCTCGGCGACCGTGAAGGCGGTGGCCTGGCTGGGTGGAGGTGGCCGCGGCTAGAGCGCCGGGCCGTCTTGTAGCCTCGGGGCTTAGGTAAGGAGGGAATCCTGACTCGTTCGTCAGCGGGGCCGGGCCAGGCCGAGGGATGACTTAAGTTGTGTGGCCTATCGCTGTGTCCCGTTTCTTGCCGGACTGACCCTTCAGTCCAGTGGGTGGTGACATGCTTGGATTACGACTTATCTTCCCGACTGCAAAAAAAAAAAAAAAAAAAAAAAAAAAAACGGAAAACACCTCTGTCCACGATTTGTTTTTTTTGTCTTCCTGAGGTTGGGGTGATTTCAGTCGTGTTCGAGATCTCTGCAGAGCCGTGAACAGAAAGAATAGAGAATCAGATGGACGGAGAGACTGGTGTTTTGATGCAGTCAACTACGTCTTGTAGTTAGCCTTCCCTAACATAAAATACGTTGTTAATCCTTGTTAGGAGACAGAGTAATGTCTGCGTGATTTCTAGACATCTTCGTGTCCTAAAAGCCGAATCTCAAAAGACCACAACGAATGGTTTTTCTACTTATCCTTATTTTTTAAGTCCCAGGTGAGTGGCCGAGACGTGACAGGGTGAGCTTGCAGGAGATGTTCAGATTAGACATGTTAGTGTTCGGGCCCCACCTTAGTCTTGTGTTCCCATTTCCCATTTCAGGAGTCTTAGAGGCCTGGTGACCTGGCAAGGAAGGACTTGTGCATTAGAGAAGTGGGTTGACAGGTGCAGCGGAGATTTATGAGCGGGAAAGCCCCTGCACAAATGGCTTGGATAAGTTTGACCTAGTTAACCTTGAAAGGAACGTGATTAGTGCTGAGTTGTCTTAGAAATTTTCTAGAAGATGAACATTCCAAGTAGAAAATCGGCTTGAAATGACCATACCTTTTAGTACTCCGAAAATGAAGTTGAGTGCAGCAAGAAATTACTTCTCCTTGAGAAGGCTTAAGCTTGAGTTCTGAAAAAGGCAGCACTGAACAAGCTTTTTAATTCTTAGTGGGTGTTCATCAGG
Organism: Megascapheus bottae; assembly: GCF_031878675.1. NCBI lineage: Eukaryota > Metazoa > Chordata > Mammalia > Rodentia > Geomyidae > Megascapheus > Megascapheus bottae. The sequence goes on from NC_143525.1 coordinate 16,155,141, forward strand.
CTGGGCAGAAGGAATGGAACCGATGTTTACTGAGTCCTGTCTGCAGTGCGTACTGCAGGAGATTTGTGCCCACCTCATAGCTGTGGACCATCTGTTTCAAGATTTTCGTTTTGGATCTTTCTTGCTTCCTTTCCACTTTTTTGAGTGGCTGCAGTGGTGGTAATTAGAGTGTGAATTCAGAGCATTGTTTTTGTTAGGCATGCACTGGAGCCACACCTCCAGCCCTCTACCTCTTTAATGATTCCTGGGAGGTCTTGGTCCATTTCCACAATCCCTCCCTCTTCAGCTCAAACCAATATTCTATTTATTTTTTATTTTATTTATTTATTTTTTTTGCCATCCCTGGGCTTGAGCTCAGGGCCTGAGCACTGTCCATGGACTTTCTCAAGACTAGAGCTCTACCACTTGAGCCTCAACACCACCACTTCCGGCTTTTTTTTTCTATGTATGTGGTACCAAGGAATGGAATTTGGGACTTCGTGCATGCTAGGCAGTCACTCTACCACTAGGCCAAACTCCCAGCCCTCAAACCCATATTCTAAAGTCTCTGCTTCTATTTCTAATTGCTTTATTTCTTCCTCTATTATATAGGTTATAACACTTTTTAGGGACATTAAAAAATTCTGTAACATAGTACTTGAGGCACCCCTAAACTTATAAGTAAAACATTAAATCTAATTTATTATTGCCTCCATTTTTCACACACACACAGATAGATAGTAGTGTGGATTAAACTCAGGGCTTCAAGCTGGCTAATCAGATGCTGTACCACTCTAGCCTTGTTTCCAGTCTTTTTTTCAATTAGTTATTTTATTTTATTTTGCCAATCCTGGGACATGAACTCCGGCTGAATGCTGTCCTTTGGCTTTCTCAAGGCTAGAGCGCTACCACTTGAGTCACAGCCCTACTTCCAGCTTTTTCTATGTATGTGGTACCAAGGAATCTTCGTGTCTTTGTGCATGCCAGGCAAGCAGTCTACCACTAGACCAAACTCCCAGCCCAATTGGTTATTTTAAAGACAAAGTCTCCATTTATGCCCAGGCTAGCCTAAGCTAAGATATTCATATTTCCCTGTGTCTCTGAAGATGACTAGCATCAACTGCTGTGCCCAGACATTGGTTAAGATGGAATCTTCAATACATCTTTTTGCCCAGGCTAGCCTTGAGTGGAAATCTCCTTTCCAGTTAGCTAGGATTACATAGGCTTAAGCCACCTCACCCAGATTCTTCCTGCTTTGTTGTTCATTATCTCAAGAATAACTTTGTCCTCTTAATTTAACAAAATCTGGAATCATTGTGTATCTTTCCTTCTAGAGTTACTTCTGATTATTTTGGCAAGTATAATTCCTAAATATCGGTCAAATCAATTTCCACCAATACTGGTTTATCTATATCAACCACTTACTTTTATTTTTCCTGATCTAATTATACTTCGGTTCATCCCCGATAGTGTAATTCTCCTATTTAAATTCCTCTTGTTTCTTCTAGCTATCCAAACTTTCTGCTGTGGTATTTACATCATGATCTTACCCATGCTGGTCTTTCCAGCTTCATTTACCATTCTTTGATATTTCAGACTGAAATGTATACCTGTACATTTTTGGTATAGGAACCAAGGTTTTATTTTATTTTTTTAAATGTTTGTGCATATACGAGTGTGTATGCATGTGTGCCTGTATTAGAGCTTGAACTCAGGGCCTAGGCAAGCTTTTATGCCAAAGGCTAGCCCAATACCACTTAAGCCACACTTCTACTTCTTACTTTTTTTTTTGTGGTTAATTAAAAGTGTCTTAGTTTTGTTCGATAGGGCTGGCTTCTAACCAGCATCCTCCTCAGATCTCAGCCTCTTTTTTTTTTTTTTTTTTTTTTTTGGTCAGTTGTGGGACTTGAACTCTGGGCCTGGGTGTTGTCCATGAGCTGTTCAGCTCAAGGCTACCCTTGAGCCAAACCTCACTTCCCGTTTTTCTAGAGGTTAATTGGAGATAAGAGTCTCAGGTCCTTTTGTGGCTAGGCTGGCTTTGAATCTTGATCCTCAGATCTCAACCTCCTAACTAGATAGGATTACAGGCATGAGCCACTGGGCCAGGCACTTGTAGCAATTTTTAACTGACAGAAAGTATATTTGTTGTTTGTGCATATCAAAAGTAAAACTGTAACTTAGTTTAAGCTTAATTCTTATGCAACTTAGTATCAGAAATGGCATTTGTTTACCTTGGCATCTATATGCTATGGTAATAAGTTTAATGATACAAAAACTGATATAGTAAGGCTTTGATGAAAAGCAGTGAAAGGCAAATGGTTTTATTGTAGGAACTGATTAGCCTGATTATTGGATTTTTTTTTTTTTTCAGTTCTGCGCTTGGTCTCAGAGCGTGGGCACTGTCCTTGGGTTTTTCTCAAGGCTAGAGCTCTACCACTTGAGCTATAGTACTACTTCTGGCTTTTTTCTGTGTATGTGGTACTGAGGTATCAAACCTAGGTCTTTGTGTATGCTAGGCAAGGCACTCTACCACTAGGCCAAACTCTCGGCCCTGACTGATTCTTAATGTAGCAAAAGTTGAATTTTAGCAGGACTATGATCGTTTTAAGGAGAAGAAAGGAGTTTAGAATAATATGAATCCTCATAATGTGGCAATTATTTGGAATGTGATGGCTTAGGAAATCAAAGAAGAAACGGGATTTTGATGGTGAATTAAATCTGAGACCTATTTATTTTAGCCTGTCCTGGGGCTTGAACTCAGGACCTGGGCTTGGCCACTGCCCCTGAGCTCTTCAGCTTCAGGCTACCAGTTCTGGTTTCCTGGAGGTTAATTGGAGATAAGAGTCTCAGGACTTTTTTGGACTTTTTTTTCAGACTTTTTCATTCCAGCTGGCTTTAGAACCCTGATCCTCACACATCTCAGCCTCTTGAGTAGCTAGGATTACAGGAAAGAGCCACGGGCACCAGGCTATCCTTTTTTTTTTTTTTTAAGTGTGGAAAAGACAAATATCTAAAGTATCTACTCCACAGAGCCTAAAATGCATTCAAAAAAAGATATATTGTAGGGCATCAAAACTGACTTTTTTTTTTTGGATAACTGATGATGAAGGCTAGAGTTTAGATGAGAGAACATGACTGAAAATTTAACCTAAATGACTTTGATGGTTAGAATTTTTTGTGTATATGGTAAAATTATTATCCTAAATGACTTTTTCTTACATATAAAGTTTATGTTTGTTATTGTTGTGAGATCACAAACTTACTAAAATGTTGGAATATCTAGTGTCCTTGGGAAATTGTAAAATACAGATAGAGTTCCATCATAAAGTCTAGAAACAGTTTGTTAGTAGATGATTACTACTTTAAGTAGCATAAAGCTACAGCAGGTTTCTGAAGGAAAAACCTGGGGTCAAATCGCAGTTCTGTCACTTGGTAATTACATTGTACCCTGGGCCTCTTTTTTCCTTTTTAAGTGTTTATCCCTTTGATAATGATAATATATGGAAAAGCATGTACATGCAATGGATACACATGCATCTGAACCTATGGTTACACAGAGTACACCACACATGTGTTCACCCTGCCCCCAGTCTAAGAATGACTGTGTACCTTCTACATTTCAGGCAAATGCTGACAGCTCTAGATCTGAATTACATCTCTAGTCTGAATGCCTTTTTCATTCGTGAATTATTTTTATAACCATGTATATAAAAATAGTTGCCTTTTGTTTCCTCGTTATACCACTTTTTCAGTTCCATCAGGCACTTAAAATACTTACTGAAAAGAAGCAAAAATGCTTAAGGAATACTTAGTGTAAGTAGAAAGAGAATTTTAGAGAGCTCAGTCTTAAATTGAGGGCCAGACGCATTGGCTCTCACCTATAACCCTAGCTACTCAGGAGGCTGAGATCTGAGGATCAGGTTCCAAGCCATCGGGGCATGAGACTCATATCCAGTTAACCACTAGAAGACTTGTAGTGTCACTGAGGCTCAAAGGGGTAGGGCAGTATCCTTGAGCTGAAGAGCTCAGGAACAATGCCCAGGCCCAAGGGTAGGTCAGTAGCCTTGAGCTGAAGAGCTCAGGGACAACACCAAGGCCCAGAGTCTAAGCCCTATAACCAACAAGAAAGAAAGAAAGAAAGAAAGAAAGAAAGAAAGAAAGAAAGAAAGAAAGAAAGAAAGAAAGAAAGAAAGAAAGGGAAAAAAAAATTAAAATGAGGGACCAGGAGTTTGGCCTATTGGTAGAGTGCACGCACGAAGACCCAGGTTCAATTCCTCCATACCACATACATAGAAAAGCTGAAAGTGGTTCTGTGGTTCAAGTGGTAGAGCACTAGCTTTGAGGAAAGTACAAGGACAGTGCTCAGGCCTTGAGTTCAAGCCCCAGGACTGGCAAAAAAAAAAAAAATGAGGGGCTAGGAGTGTGGCCTAGTGGTAGAGTGCCTGCCTAGCATGTATGAAGTCTTAGCTTCCATTCCTCAGTTCCACATACACAGAAAAGGCTGGAAGTGATGCTGTGGCTCATGTGGTAGAGTGCTAGCCTTGAGAAAGCCCAAGGACAGTGCCCAGGCCCTGAGTTCAAACCCTAGGACTGGAAAAAAAAATTAAATGACTTGTTCAAGATTTTATAGATAGATAATGAATGAGTCAGGAGCTGGTGGCACACACCTGTAACCCTAGCTACTTAGGCTGAGATTTGAGGATTGTGGTTCAGAGCCAGCATAGACAAATGAGAGGCTCTTAACTTCCAATTTATAAGCAAAAAGCAGAAGTGAAAGTTTAATTCCAGTGGTGGAGTGCCATCCTTGAGTGAAAAGTGATATAAAAGCTGGAAGCAGGGGCTGGGAGTTTGGCCTAGTGGTAGCCTGCTTGCTTAGCATGTACGAAGACCCGGGTTCAATTCCTTGGTACCACATACATAGAAAAAAGGCAAAAAAATGGTGCTGAGGCTCAAGTGGTAGAGCTCTAGCCTTGAGAAAATCCAAGGACAGTGCTCAGGCCCTGAGCTCAAGCCCTGGACTGGCAAAAAAAAAAAAAAAAAAAAAAAAGGCTAGAAGCACTGAGTTCAAGCCTAATTCAAGCAATACATACTTAAATACATAAGTAAATACGTGTACACACACATACACACACACACATGCACGCGCACTCTGAATTTCTCCCTAAGCCTCTTGATCTCAATTCATTATTTTTATTTGATGCCATCTGAATCTATCAATATTAAGTAAGAAAAAAGTAAGAGGATTTAAAATATTTACAAAACATGTGTAGAATGGCAGTTCATTTTAGGGCTCTCTCTTTTTTTTTAAACTTATTTTTAAGGTGCAATGAAAGCTCTCCATGCTTTCTGTGTTGCCCTGTTGGTGTTTGGAAGTGTCTCTGAAGCCAAGTTCGATGATTTTGAGGATGAGGAAGACATAGTAGAGTATGATGATAATGACTTCGCTGAATTTGAGGATGTTATGGAAGATTCTGTCACAGAATCTCCTCAGAGGGTGATAACCACTGAAGATGATGAAGATGAGACCACTGTGGAATTGGAAGGACAGGATGAAAACCAAGAAGGTGATTTTGAAGATTCAGATACTCAGGTAGGGTTCTTTCTTTATTGACATCTTGAGGGATTTAACGGATGGGAAAGTTTATAATTAACAGTTTCCCCCCCCAAACATTAGAAGTAAGACTCTGTTGCCAGGCACAGGTCTGGTGACTCATTGCCAGTAATCCTAGCTACTCAGGAGGCTAAGATCTGAGAATCACAGTTCAGAGCCAGTCTGGGCTCTAAAAAGTCTGAGAGACTCTTATCTACAATTAATCACCAGAAAATGGAAGTGGCACTGTGGCTCCAGGGGTAAGGTGGTAACCTTAAGCTGAAGAGCTTAGGGCAACGCCCAGGCTCAGGGTTCAAGTCCCACAATGGATTAAAAAAAAAAAGAAAAATATGTATATATAATATATACATATTATATATACATAGATATACATTATATATAATATATATATATGTATACACACACAGTTTCTGTTGTTTTTGAAATAAGGTAGGAAGCACAATTTGTTCATATGTTTATACACTGTAAAGTTACTACCAGGTTCAAGCTAATTAGCATATTGGTCACCTCACATTATGTTCTTTTTTTGTATGGGTAGTAAGAATACTTAAGGTCTGTTTTCTTAGCAGATTACCAGTATACAGCATTTTATTAAGCTATCATCACTATTTGTGCTGCGTATTATTAGGTCTCCTAAGTATATTCATTTTATAATTGAGAAAATCTGGAACTTTTGATATTTTGTTAAAAGCATGTCATATTTCTGTGTTTTGCATTTGGGGCTTTCAAGTTCTATTTTTTTCTACATGTAGCCATAAAATGAGACAACTGCTGGTGGTGCTTATTAAAGAAAACAAATTATACTTCATTTTTGTAGGAGGGAGATTCGGAGAATGAGCCATATGATGATGAAGAATTTGAAGGTTATGATGAAAAACCAGATACTACTAGCAAAAATAAAGACCCAATAACAATTGTTGATGTATGTATATAGAATTCTGAACTCCAAACTAACCAATGAAATATCTTGCAGTCATTAATCTCAGAAATATAGCTGGTACCATATGGCTGATGTTGATGTGATAGTGTAAATTAGGAAGAAGCATCCCTTGCCAAAAAATAAAAAGGGCATCAGTTCTCTGAAAAACACCCACACCTAGAGAAGCAACTTCCATGTTTTATTCTAGTCCTTCTGGTTTTACTTAATCAAAAATAAGAAGCAGATAACATTGAACTTATTTGGGGTGGGACTCAGCATAAGAATATATAATACATAAAACAAAATATTAGCCATATTCTGTGACGGTTATATAAAGTGTCCACTTTGAGTTGGATCATTTTTTCATCTCATTAGGTATATCATTCAACCTCAGCCAAGGTTAAATGGAATAATGTTGCTTCTTTAGGTTCCTGCACACCTTCAGAACAGTTGGGAGAGTTATTATCTAGAAATTTTGATGGTGACTGGCCTACTTGCTTATATCATGAACTACATCATTGGAAAGAATAAAAACAGCCGCCTTGCTCAGGCCTGGTTTAACACTCATAGAGAACTTTTGGAGAGCAACTTTACCTTAGTGGGTAAGTTAGGCCAATAATGTGTCCAACTGCCTGGTTGGCAGGTGGAAATATGATTGCTTCCATGAACTGCTAAAGAGAATTGTTTTGTTTTCCTTCAAGAATTCCATATTTTTAGGTTTTTAATACGGAGTAGATTGCATTTATGTAATAATTACCTCATGTTAATCCATCCAAAGGCAATTCTGCAAGATAGTAAAATATTGGTCCCCTAAAGATATGATCATTTGGGGATGAGAATAGAAGGTATGGTGATTAGTCCCAAATTCTCAGTGAATTACATAAAGTGGTTTTACTTATAGGTGATGATGGAACTAGTAAAGAAGCCACAAGTACAGGAAAGTTGAACCAAGAGAATGAGCACATCTATAACCTGTGGTGTTCAGGTCGAGTGTGCTGTGAGGGCATGCTAATCCAGTTGAAGGTAAGTAGATAGGGACTTTGGTCCAATGTATGTCTTCCTTGATTTTTTTTCCAAATGTGATTCCTAATCTAAATTCAGTGCTTTACCCCCTCCTATTTGATTGTAAAATGAAGTTGAAAATACTTCTGACAAATTATTATGAGGATTTTTGATGATTTCCCCTCCAAGGCCTTTTTAATAAGTAGACATTGCAACAAAATTAACTCATACCTTTCAATTTTGCAGTTCCTCAAGAGACAAGACTTACTGAATGTCCTGGCCAGGATGATGAGGCCAGTGAGTGATCAAGTGGTATGTATTCTTGTTTCTGTGTACAAAACGAACTCTTCCCTTAGAGCTTATTCCATATCTTCTTGGATTTTGTTTGGAGTCTCTAGCCACTTGTATTCCTTGCCAAAACATTGACACTTTTCTATTCAGACTGACCATCATCCATTTGCTCAGTGTGTAGAAGTCAGGAGGCCTTTGTGTGTTTTTGGGTGAAAAAGAATATTCTTGTTTTATTTATTTATTTTTATTTTATTTATTTATTTGCCAGACCTGGGGCTTGAACTCAGGGCCTCGGCACTGTCCTTAGACACATTTTGCTCAAGGCTAGTGCTCTCTCTACCACTTGAGCCACAGTGCCACTTCCGGCTTTTTCTGTGTATGTAGTTCAGGGGAATCAAACCTAGGGCTTTGTGCATGCTAGGCGAGCATACTACCACTAGGCCACGTTCCAGAAAAGAATATTCTGATCAGCTGGCCTAGTCTTGATAGAGGGAAGATAATTTGTCTTTGTACCCAGTTTTCATATGCTTTATCTTTGGAAAAATGCTGAGTTTCATCTCTAACACTTTTTGCATTCTCGTGAGCCTTGAACTCAAGGCCTGGGCACTGTCCCTGAGTGCTCAAGGCTACAGATATACCACTTTGAGCCACACCACCACTTCTGGTTTCCCAGCGGTTAATTGGAAATAAAAGTCTTAGGGACATTCCTCACCTGTTATCTTTGAACCTTAGTCCTCAGATTTCAGCCTCTCCTTGTAGCTAGGATTACAGGTATGAGCATGTAATAAATGTAATGTGAGCCCAGAATAGGGTGTGAGCAGGGGCACATGGACTGGTGTGTGCCTACCCTGGGGCTTGAACTGAGACTATCTGCTGTCCCACATTTTTTACCTAAGGCTGTGCTCTACCACCTGAGCCACACTATCCAGCTTTTTGGTAGTTAATTGGAGATTTGGAGCACCCAGCTCCTAAAAACTTGTAGAAAGTCAAGAGGGTTTTAAAGCCAGAAAGGTATTTCATGCCTGTAATCTTAGCTACTTGGGAGGCTGAGATCTGAGGATCAAGGTTCAGAGCCAGCCCCAAGACAAAAGGACGAGAGACTCTCATCTCCAGTTAATCTTTAGGAAATGGGAAAGGGAGCTTGGCTCATGGGCTGAAAAGCTCAGGGACAGCCCCAGGCCCAATGATAGAGTGGTAGCCTTAAGCTGAAGAGCTCAGGGACAGTGCCCAGGCTGAATTCAAGCCCCATGACCCACACAAAAAAAGTGTGTTTTATTATTGTTAAGAGACCCAATTCAATCAACTTCAGTTTATGCTAATGCAATGTCTTAAATAGCTTTGGGAAGAGGCTGGTCATGAGAAAACTCCTGTATTTAGAGCCGGGAGTTTGGCCTAGTGGTAGAGTACTTGCCTAGCATTCATGAAGACCCAGGCTCCATTCTTTGGTACCACATACATAGAAGAAGCCAGAAGCAGTGCTGTGGCTCAAGTGGTAGAGCTCTAGACTTGAAAAAGCCCAAGGACAGTGCTCAGGCCCTGAGTTCAGGCCCCAGGACTGGCAAAAAAGAAAAAGAAAACTCTTGTATTTAGAGGTTGAGAATTTTAGCCCTTTCCTGGACCTCTGGGGCAAGGAAAGAAGACGCAAATGGGATCTCTACAAGAATTCCCAAACAGGTCTCAAAGTATGGTTCAAGTGGTGGAGTGCCTCCCTGATAACGTGAGGACCCATGGTCAGATCTCAGTACCACTGGATATAAACAAAAAACACCTTTTGAACTAGATTCAGAGAGCTTCAAATTTGAACTAGTCTACTTGCTGGAAGATTGGTTATCCTGCTGAGAGGAAATTGACATATGTCTCCCTATCTCGTATTTTATTGGCTATTTCTTAGCTGTGTTTTTAATAATTAGCTAATACAAGTAGGTAAAGTTTTCCTTAAGTTCTTTGAACCTCCTGAACAGATTATTAAATCTTGGAGAAAGTCATATTCATATTATTATTGATACTCTGCATTAAAGAATATTAAAGGGAAATAAAATATATAAACTTAAAACATCTCATATATTAAAATATGCTCTTAGGACAATGTCATATTAATTGTATTTTTTTTTTTAATTGGAAAAAAATTCTTTGAAGGACCAAGAGTTTGGCCTAGTAAGTAGTAAGAGTGCTTACCTGGCATGCTCAAAGACTGAGGTTCAATTCCTTGGTACCACATACACAGAAAAAGCTGGAAGTGGTGCTGTGGCTTAATCCTAGCTACTGAGGATCACAATTCAAATCCAGTCCAAGCAGGAAAGTATGTATGACTTCTATCTCCAGTTAACCACCAAAACCCTGGAAGTGGGGCTCTAAGTCAAGTGGTACAGTGAAGCCTTGAGCTAAAAAGTTAAGGACAGCACCCTGACCTTGTTTTCAAGTCTCAGTACCAGAACCAAAAAATAAAGTACATTATTAGAGGTTCTGTGCCAAGACCTTGTAATGGAAAATCAGTGTTTTGTTTTGTTTTTTAGATTATACCATGCTTATAAAATTTGAATCTTGGTGGGGGGGGGTGTTTTTGTTTTTGTTTTTTTGGCTCATTGTGGGGCTTGAACTCTGCTTGGTTGTTGACCCTGAGCTCTACCACTTGAGCCACTGCACTACTTCAGTTTTCTGGTGAATTTGAGATAAGGACTTTAGTGCACGGGCTGGCTTTGAACCTCTATTCTCAGATCTGTAGCTAGGATTACAGGTGTGAGCCACTGGCGCCTTACTTTGGATCTTGGTTTTTATATATGAATACTATATGAATGCTGAGTAAACCTATAATAGTATTCTAGGGTTGTTTATTTGTTGAAATACTGGTGTTTGAATTCAGAGACTTAAAAAAACTTGCTAGACAGTTGCTCTGCCACTTGAACCATACCACTTGGCCCTTTTTGCTAGCCCCAGACTTGACTCCTCTTCACTCTTGCTACCATCACTATGTTGAAAAAGCTGCACACCACCATGTTCAGACTTTTTCTATTTAGAGTCTCAAACTTTGCCTCAATTGGCCTCCCAAGTGGATCGGATTTCAGGCATGAGCAATGATGATGGCAAGTATTCTGGTGGGGTTTTTTTGTTGTTGTTTTTGCCAGTCCTTGGCTTGAGCTCAGGGCCTGAGCACTGTCCTTGGACTTTATCAAGGCTGGAGCTCTACCACTTGAGCCTCAGAGCCACTTCCAGCTTTTTTCTATGTATGTGGTACCGAGGAATCAAACCCTGGTCTTCGTGCATGCTAGGCAAGCACTCTACCATGAGGCCAAACTCCTGGCCCATAGTATTCTGTTTTTATATAACAAGTGGACACAAGTTTAGCTTCTTAAAACAATATCCATTTTTTTGTCTCACACTTTCTATAGATTAGTAATCCTTTTAGAGTTGGTTAAGTTCTCAGAGTCTTAGGAGACTGAAATCGAGGTGTCAATCAAACTAGGAATTTCTTCTTCAGGTCAAAGTCATTTAGGCTGTTGGCAGAACTCAGTTCCTCATGATTTTAAGTCCCTCTTTTCTTGCTATCTGCCAACTGGAAATTATTCTCACCTTTGGAGATTACCCTTAGGTTCTTATTTGTCCTGCTCTCTTGAGCTTTTTCACTCTATAGATTTTCTTCTTCATGTAGGGCTTGGGGGGAGGGGAGACCTAGTGGTAAAGTGCTTGTCTAGCATGCATGAAGACCCAGGTTCCTTAGTACCACATACATAGAAAAAAGTCAGAAAAGGTGCTATGGCTCAAGTGGTAGAGCTCTAGCCTTGAGAAATCCCAAGGACAGTGCCCAGGCCCTGAGTTCAAGCCCCAGGGCTTGCAAAAAAAAAAAAGTAGGACTCAGACTCTTAAAAACTTACTTGTTTAGGTTGAACACATTCAAAGTCAGCAAGTAAGGACCTTCTTGTCACTGCCTGCTATGACCAGGGCTAAGAAAATAACAGGAAAGCTAGGTCGGAGAACTTAAGTTTGGGGGCACCAGTAGACCTGATGCTGTTCCTGCTATCAAGCTCCCAAGATCCCATTAACAAGAGTTTAGAGCCAATATAGATAAGTATAGAGATTATCTTGAAGTTAAAACCATTATAAAACAGATCTCCAGCTTATCTCCAAGGCCTTAAGCTTTTAGTGTCCTAGCAGCTCTAATTTAAACATTCTTGGAGTAGTAAACTTCACCTCTGTCAGACTCAACCATTTGATCTTATTGGGCTTGGCTCTCAGCATACTGAGCACTTGGACCTGGCATCATTCCAAGCACTTTAGCCCTTCCAGGTCTCACAGCTCAGCATCTGAAGCCCTCACACCATCTGCTTTATAACATTATTGTGGGGATAATACACCATCTTATTCTTGAATCCTACTCAAGAGGATGTTGTGTACACAAGGATGATCCCTTGGGGACCATTTAGAAATCTTATCTACCACAACTCATTTTGTCATCTCTGTTTTGTTTTTAAAGCAAATAAAAGTAACCATGAATGATGAAGACATGGATACCTATGTGTTTGCTGTTGGAACACGAAAAGCTTTGGTACGACTGCAGAAGGAGATGCAGGATCTGGTATGCCAAGTTGTTTCTGTTCAAATATAGTAGAAACTGCCATTTTATTACATGATGCAACTTCTTAAAAGGTAGTCATATCTGACAAATGTTGATTAGCACTACTTTGATATAGGCCAGTACATATTATTTCAAAGAAAAAGAGGTTTGTGTATAATAAAACGTCATGCCATATCTTATCCTTAATTTCTTCTTTCTCTAGAGTGAGTTTTGTAGTGATAAGCCTAAATCTGGATCGAAGTATGGACTACCAGACTCCTTGGCTATCCTATCAGAAATGGGAGAAGTCACAGAGGGAATGATGGATACGAAGGTAAATGCAATAATAAAAAGTGACATCCAGGCTTAGGGATGTAGCTCAGTGACAGAGTGTTTGCATGCAGAAGGCCCTGGATTCAATCTCTTGTACCACCACCCCCCTCCAAAAAATGTCAGACATAGTGGTGTGCACCTGTGATCCTTATTACATGGAAGGCAAAGGTAGGAGGAGTGCAGTACCAAGCTGCCTTGGATGAAAACAAGACCATAAACCAGGAGTGATGGCTCATACCTGTAATCCTAGCTACTCAGGAGGCTAAGATCTGAGGATCTGGGGATCAAACCTAGCCCGGGCACAAAAGACTGAGACTCTTATTTCCAATTAATCACTAGAAATTGAGAAGTGGGGCTGTGGCTCCAGGGATAGGATGGTAGACTTGAGCTGAAGAGCTGAGGGACAGTGTCCAGGCCAAGAGTTCAAGCCCCATGATCCACACATACACACACAAATAAAACAAGACTCTATAAGAAAACCTAAAACAAAGACTGGTGATATGGCTCAAGTGGTAGAGAACACCCCAAGTTCAAACCTCAGTACAGCAATACTAAAGACAGGTTTTTTTTTTGCACCAGTCCCAGGGCTTGAACTCAGGGCCTGAGCACTGTCCTTGGGCTTTCTCAAGGCTAGAGTTCTACCACTTGAGCCACAAACCACTTCTGGCTTTTTCCATGTGTGTGATACCAAGGAATGGAACCTAGGTCTTCGTGCATGCCAAGCACTCTACCATTAGGCCAAATGCCCAGCCCAAAAGACTTAGCTTTTAAGTCATGTGCATTGGTGCATGTTTGTAATCCTGGCTACTCCAGGAGTTAAGACTGGATGATTACAAGTCGGAAGCCAGCCTGGAAAAGTTCAGAAAACCTTTATTTGAAAAAACAAATAAGGGGCTGGGAATATGGCTTAATGTTAGAGTGCTTGCCTTGCATGCATGAAACCCTGAGATCTATTCCTCTGTGCCACATAAGCAGAAAAAAGCCAGAAGTGGTGCTGTGACTCAATTGGAAGAGTGCTAGCCTTAAGCAAAAGAAGCTCAGGAACAGTGCCTAGGCCCTGAGTTCAAGTCCCAGTACTGGTAAAAAAAAAAAAAAAAAAAAAAAAAAAAAAAAAAGGAAAGAGAAGAAAAGAAAAGAAAAGGAAAAAAAGAAAAAAGAAGCTAGGTGCCAGTGGCTCAAGCCTATCCTTGTTATTCTGGAGCCTGGCTACTCCAGAGACATAGATCTAAAGATCAAGTTTAGAAGCCAGTCCAGGTAGAAAATTCTTTGAGACTCTTATTTCCAATTAAGTAGCAAAAAGCCAGAACTGGATCTATGGCTCAAGTATGTGAGCTCAGGGCCTTGTACTCAGCTTTTTGGATCCTAGCTGAGAGTACAAGGCCCTGAGCTCACATACTACTACTAGCAAAGAAAAGAAAAGAAAGAAAAAGGAAGGAAGGAAGAAATCTGTAATTATTTTAGGCTTTTTTGTCTGCAGGGGAAGGGTGAATAAACTGGGGTTTCAATTTGGGACTTCCCACTTGGCAAGCACTTACTCTACTATTCGAGCTATGACTCCCAGCCCTTATTGCTTTAGTTTATTTTTCACATAATCTTGTTTTTGCTGGGAACTACCTTCCTATTTTCACCTTTTACCTAGTTGGGATTACAGACATGAATTAGCACACCTACTTTGATTTTTGAGATCAGATCTTGCTTTTTACCAGGCTGTCCTCACACTTTGGATTCTCCCATTGTCACCCAACTCAGTAGCAGGAATTGCAACAGACATGAGCCTGTTGCTCAACCCTTGTTTTGTTTTACTTATTTGTCTTTTGTCATATAGATTCATCTAGACTGAAACTTTTAGTACTCAAAATCCTTCTGTCTCAAGGAACTGGAATGCTGAGATTAATAGCTTCTGCTATCATTCCTAGCTATGATTTTATTTTCATTGTTTCAGTTTTTTGTTGTTGTCCTGTATGTACAGGTCCTGGGGCCTGAATTCAGAGCCTTGGAGCTGTCCCTGACCTTTATGTCCCAGAGCTTTATGCCACTTGAGCCACAGCATCATTTCCAGCTTTTTCAATTGGAGAAAAGAGTCCCATGGACTTTCTGCCTGGGCTGGTCTCGGGTACTGTGATTTTCAGTCTCAGCCTCCTGAGTAGCTATGATAACAAGCATTAATTACTGGTGCCTGGCTTCAGGAATTGCTATAAGACATATTTTCAGTTGTCCAATATGATGAATGCTAGTTTGATTTTGGATTCCTTATTTAAGTGTTGTTTTTCAAAATTTTAACTGAGTAATGTTCTGCAAAGTAAGAGGGTAAAGGGGTGAATATCATTGTAAAAAAAGGGAAATGTGTCAAACTCTACTTAAAAAATCTTTCTTTTTTCCAGATGGTTCACTTTCTCACACACTATGCTGACAAGATTGAATCCGTTCATTTTTCAGACCAGTTCTCTGGTCCAAAAATTATGCAAGAGTACGTATGAGATAAAAGTATTGAAATTTTTCTTTCACTAGCTCTGCTGAATAGCTAGCACAGATACTTCTGCAATTTCCCTTACCACATAAGTAAAGGAATTGATGGTGATCTCCAAGCTTTCCTCTGATTTGATTGTGTAAACAATGAATGGTCATTGTAAGCCTACAGAAGATAGACAGGCCTACCCTACCCAACCTTATATGTATATCGCTGCATGTAGGGTAGATAAGAACATCACAGGATGGCCCACACAGACAAAAATGTCTATCTGTTTGTGTATAACTTGTACTTGATTATAAATATGTGTATTGATAGTCTTTTTTTCCAGCATATATTAGATAGTAATTTCTAGCTTCATTATAATACTTTTTCTATAGTATATAATCAAGGCATGGATTTATTCTTTGAATTCACAGTCTGTCTCAGGAAAGCATTATTAAATTTTCTTTTGATATAGAACTGGTTATGACCTAAATTTTTAGCTACAGGTATCTCACAGGCTATATAGTTGACTGCAATTCTGGAAGCCCTGTGTTCATTCCTCAGCACCAACAACAGCAAGACAAAAATCCATTCTGGACTTTAGTTATGTGTTAAGAATTACCCTGACCCCACCATCTAGGTGGTATTCTTGTCTTAGCTTAGTAACAACACTAGGGACAAAGTATTCCATTATAGTAGTGACTTTTTTTTCCCCCCCTTTCCATTTTTTTCTCTCTGAACTCGGTCTTGTGCTTGCTAGGCTGGGGTTCTTTTACTTGAATCATACTACCAGCCCAGTTTTTGCAGGTTATTTTGGGTTGAGCCTTGATCCAAAATCCTTCCACTCTCATCCTCCTGAGTAGCTAACATTACATGTTTGAGCCACCAGTATCCACTTCACAAAGCTTTTTTGTTGGGAGGAGAGATGGGTGATTGACAATCAGAGATTCCGGAGAAATCTAAATTATTAGTAATTGTTCCTCCAAATCCAAGGGTTAGGGGAATTGGCACTAGGACTACCCCTTACTTTAGATACCAGATAACCAACATTAGAGATGCTTACATCCCTAATATAAAATGGCATATAAAAAAAGATTGTATCTAATCTATTAATATCTTCCTCCTATACTTTCATGCCATCTGCACTTACTTAAAATACCTGATACAAGGCAAATGCTGTGCCAGTAGTTGTTATTCTGTAGGGCATGCTGGCTTACACCTGTAATCCTAGCTACTTGGGAAGCTGAGATCTGAGAATTGAGGTCAAAGCCAGCCCTTGCACTAAAGACCATGAAAGACCATGAGACTCTTATCTCCATGAACCACTAGAAAACATAAGTGACGCTGTGGCTCAAGGGGTAGGGCGGGTCCCTTGAGCTGAAGAGCTCAGAGACAGCGCCCAGGCCCAGAGTCCAAGCCACAGACTGACAAAAATAAGTAAATAAATAAAAAATAATTGTTATTCTGTATTATTTAGGGGAAAAAGACAAAAACATCTGTACTGTACATATTCATAATAGATGCAGGCTATTTTCCCTGATATTTTCTTATCATAGTTGGTTTGGCAGATGAAGAACTTATAAATGTAAAAGAATGGAATGTATGACAAAATTATCCTTAAATTTTTGATTCTTACCCCAAAATGAAATGTTTTGTTAACGGAAGATAGCATAAGAGTTGAAGATAGACTAATCCATTGAAATAAGAAAAATGTTAAAATATATGCTTTGGTTGGGCATGGTAGTGCCAGGCTGTGGTCTCAGCTGTTTGGAAAAGGTGAAGCAGAAGTACCCGAGTTCAGCAGCAGCCTTGACTGAGAGAAACAAAGTAAAAGCAAATGAGTGGAAACATAGCTCAAGTGGTAAACCAAGGCCCCGAGTGTAATCCTCAGAGACACACACATACACACATATCTATGGGTCTCATACTTAAAAAAATAGACTCATTTCTGGCTCTCCTGATGAGATGCAATTTATTTCTGCCTGCTAGAGATGTCACTGGAGGTGTTCAAATATAGGTTTCAGGTCCTTAAGTCTCCTATAGGTGCTGAGCTCTTGATTGGGAAAGCCAGGGCACATATGATGCTGATTATTCGAGTGAATTGGGTGACTCATGGGCATGGAAAGTGGCGTGCGTTCCCTCTTAATAGGATGTTTCTTTTTATGACAGGGAAGGTCAGCCTTTAAAGCTGCCTGACACTAAGAGGACACTATTGTTTACATTTAATGGTAAGTGTCCTGGGTCCTGTGTGGTTTGTAGTTTTCTGTGAGATGATCTTAAGAAGAGTATAATTTCTTCAGTATAAAACTGCATCAAAACCTCATACCTTCTTGTTGATTTCTGGTGTCTTCAAGGAGATCGCCTTTTATTGTCTTTTCTTTTCTTTTTGCCAGTCTTGGGGGCTTAGACTTGTTGCCTGAGCACTGTCCTTGGGCTTTCCTCAAGGCTAATGTTCTACTACTTGAATCACAGTACCACTTCCGTCTTTTTCTTTATATGTGGTACTAAGGACTCAAACCCAGGGTTTCATGCATGCCAGGCAAGCACTTTACCATTAGGCTACGTTCCCAGCCCCTATAGTCCTCTGTTTCCTACTTCATTTTAACTGCTTGAGAACTTTGAAAAAGAAATCTTTTAAAATTTGCGATTTCCCCCACACACACACACAAAAAAATTGTGACCCAATGGCTTTGTTTTTCAGTGCCTGGCTCAGGTAACACTTACCCAAAGGATATGGAGGCTTTGCTACCCCTAATGAACATGGTGATTTATTCTATTGATAAAGCCAAAAAGTTCCGACTTAACAGAGAGGTAAGATTCAAAGCCTTTATTACAGACTAGTACCTTTTATTGTAGTTTTTTTTTTTCTCAGTGGGGAGTAACTATCAAGGATTTCAGTGATTGAATCTTTGCTATTTGAATTAACAGTACCAGATGGGAGTAGTTTTATGAGAGAATATTAAGTGAAATTTTCTCCTGTTAGATAGGATTGGATATCTTATGAAAGTCTTTGTTTCTTGGGAAAGGGCAAGCAAAAAGCAGATAAGAATCGTGCTCGAGTGGAAGAGAACTTCTTGAAACTGACTCATGTGCAGAGACAAGAAGCTGCACAGTCTCGGCGTGAAGAGAAGAAAAGAGCTGAGAAAGAGCGAATCATGAATGAGGAAGATCCTGAGAAGCAGCGCAGGCTAGAGGTAAGACAAACTCCTCAACACTAGAATGGAACTTAAAGTTTATCTTACCACTGTGACTGTTTCATCTTAGCTGTTAAGGTGGTTCTACATAAGAACATACACAGCCTAAAGGTTTAGTAATAGGATTTGAGATATTCTGTCATTTGTACTATAAATAAACTTCCCAGTTCAAACTAAACTAAATTTGAGTTTATGAACTGGAAAATTATCTTCTTCCCCTCACATAATCTCCTTTTAAACCAAACATTTACCTGATAGAAAAAAAATAGAAAGGATTACAGGCTCATACCTGTAATCCTTGCTATTCAGGAAGCTGAGATCTGAGGGTCACAATTTGAAGCCAGTCTGGGCAAGAAATTCTTTTCTCCATCTGTTCACCAAAAGAGATGGAAGCTGAGTTCAAGGCCCAGTATTGGTTATGTACATGTGCTCATGAGTCTCAGATTTGTCTAGCTATGTTGGCTTTATACTTTCATTCTTAGATCTCAGCCTTCTGAGTAGCTGAGATTATAGACATGAGCCACTAGCACCTGGCCTGAGCATCTTAAGAATGTAAACCATTTTATCTTTTCAAAACTACCACTTTATATAAGTATCTAACTTGGGAATCTTATGAGAAGGCCTGGTGAGCTAAATGGGGGAAAAAGCTCCTAAAAAAGCTATAATCATTTTCTGAAGGGCTCTTTTATGCAATGAACTAGAGTTCTCTGCCATTACTTGTTTGTTTTGTCGTCATATATTTTTAATTGGGAAAATTAAATATATAAGAGAAAATATGTACAGAGGAGTTAATTACCAAAGTCTTTTATCCAAAGGTGACCACTCCTCACATTTTATATAGTTCTGCATCTGTCTTATCTGTCAGTTCATCTTATAAACAGTGTCCTACAGTTTGTTTGTTTTTTTAAGTTTATTCATCAAATTCTCACAATCATTAAGTTTTATGTTTTTTCTTTTTATTAGAATATATTGTAAAATGAGGTTTCATTGTGATATTTGCATACATATATAATGTATTTTTATTAAATCCACCCCCTCAATGTTTCATATTCTCCCCTCCTTGTTTTGAACATATGCCTAGAGCTTAGTTTGGATTTTCTCTTGTCTCTTCTCTCCCTGTCCTTTCAGGAAGCTGCTTTGAGACGAGAGCAAAAGAAATTGGAGAAGAAGCAAATGAAAATGAAGCAAATCAAAGTCAAAGCAATGTAAAATCATCCCAGAGATCTGAATCCTAATGCTACCTGTAAACTCTGTGTTCATAGGAAACAAAAAACATGAGACCATTTCTCATCTTAAAATCCACATACTCTTGGCAACTGAGAAATCCTTATTTCATCAACTATTGTACTCTTGGTTTGGAGTTCTTCAGAGATTGTAAACACATTGAAAGGGCTCTGTTTCAGTAATTTTCTTCAGGCTAATCAAATTATTTTGATTATTTTATAAAAGGAATGGTATATAAATATATGTGTAGTTATAACATATTTTTTAAATTATACGTGAATTATCAGTGCTTTAGTATTTCAGTGTTTGAAAAACTATCATGAAATTTGTAGATAGCTAATTAAGTTGTTATTTTGTGTTTAAACTGGGCAGTTGAAAAAGCTATGGAGGCTGACTCTAAACCAAGATTTTGCAAATAACTTGGAATTACACAATAAACATTGCTTGGTGTTTTTCTCCTGTGTCTACATTAAAACGTGTGAAAAAATAAAATTTAGAACACTGTGATAATGAAATTTCAGGAATTCAGAACATACGCAGTATTTGTTTTATAGTGCTAGTGACAGTGTTATAGAAAATCTGAGTTATTAGAATACTTATACACACATGGAAAATTCTAAGCATAGGTAATAAAGGAGCAAAGTTAAGTGATTGTATGTTTTTTTTTTTTCCTTGAGTAACAAATGCGTGAACAATTAACAACCGCTTCACCTAGGTCAGATCAGGAATCAGGTTATTGGTCTCCGTGAGGTCAGAAGTATTTTTTCTTCTTAGCTGCTGCAGCCTACTGAATATTCATGGGGCTCTAATCTGTTCTGCCTGTGTACTTTTGCTTCTCCCTCTGCTTTTATTTCTTCCACAGTTGAGGCTGGGTATTTTCTTTCAAAGTAATAGCCATGAATATGCATAAATACATTTTGTTTTAAAGGAGCTTTCCTAAACTTTTGAGAGTTCTGCCTTTTGAGGAAGAAACTCTTGGGGGAGAGGCCCATATATCTGCACAAGCATTTGGCTTGTTCAGATTTTTGCATTTTATAAATGCTTCTTACTGAGAAAGCATTTTTTAAGTTACTGCTTGTACCAGGTAATTTTTGTGGGGTGGGAAGGGGTTGGGTTTTTGATGGGTGGTGGGTTTTTTGTTGATGCTTTATATGCAGATCTGTTTTGAGGCACTAAACAGTGAGTTGGTATGAAAGCAGCCTGAGCTGCTGCTGTGTAACTACATAGGAACATGTCACATGAGTGTCTGGTAGGGTCATCCACAAGTGTGTAAATGGAAATGCAGATGTAATGTTTTTTAACAGCTCATAGATCTAAGTTAATAAAATGACAACACAATATAATTCCTTTAATGCTATGCCATTTTAGAATTAATCTTGTTTTACAAACCTTTAAAATCAAAGATAATATGCTTAGCTATCTTTGGAGTAATATAAATTTTCTTAAAGCCCCACACATTTGGACCATGGCAGCTAATTTTGTAATTTAAGCATTCATATAAACTACCTATATATTAAACTGATTGACAAAATCTCAGAGTGTCGCCTGGACTTTTATGGAATTGTCCTACAACAGTACATACCCATATGAAAGTTCTTTCCAGTCAGTAAAAATTAGCACTGAAATGTTTTCCTTCAAAAAAGCTTATCTTGAATTTCCCTTTGGTACCACTTACCACTTTACGGTGTTTTGTGTTCTTAGACCTCCTCCTATGTTCTGTTTTGCTTTACCTTGCTTTGAGAGAGGGTCTCACTATGTAGCCTAAGCTGGCCTCAAAGGCACAATCCCTCTGCCTCAGCCTCCTAAGTTCAGATAAAGTAGTGTGTGCCACTAAACCTGGCTCTGTGCTATTAATGAGCTCCTTTCTGCGCTTCTGGTATCAGTCATCTTCCTATCGCTGTGACAGAATGCCTGAAATAATCAAGTTAAAGTCATAAAGCTTTCTTTCGGCTCATGATTTCAGTTTTGAATTTGGTCATTTGGCCCTGTCCTTTTGAGCCTATAGCAAGGTAGAATACTGATGATGGGAGCTCTGGGTGACGCAGAGTTGCTCACCTCATAGTAGCTCAGAAGGAGATGGAAAGACAGGATAAGTTGGGGAAACCACTAAAGCCCTTGAAGTCTGCCTTGCCTGGGTGCTTACTAATGCCAACATAAGCCATGCTGTAAGACAAATACTGGGCTTTCAGTACCAGCAAAACTTAAATGACGAATCCTTTGACTTTGAGCAAGTTGATAACCTCTTTGAGTCTACTATGTTCATCCTTCTATAAATGTATAGTTATTTCCTCTTTAAACTCACAAGTAGTTTAAATTAAGAATAAATGTAAAATTGTATCCTCTAAGACTGTTGGCGTTTTTTTGTTTTTGTTTTTGTTTTTGGTCAGTCCTGAGTCTTGAACTCAGGCCCAGGGCACTATCCCTGAGCTTTTGCTCAAGGCTAGTACTCTGTCACTTGAGCCATAGCACAGCTTCTGGCTCTTTCTGTTTATGTGGTACTGAGGAAATGAACCCAGGACTTCATGTATGTAAGCAAGCACTCTACCACTAAGCTACATTCCCAACCAGGACTATTGGTCTTAAGTGCTATGTTTTCCTTTTACATTTTATCATAGTATTTTTCTGTTGGGGTTACAGTTACATTTGTCAGGTAGTGGGTACATTACTTCTTGAACATTAATATCCCTATGTTTTTTCTCATATTCCCTCCCCATACCCTCCCTTTAATTTTCTTTATCCCAATAGAAACCAAGCTGATGTAAATTCTCTAAATGTATGTGCCAGAATCATCAGGGTATTTTGGAAGAAGACAGAAATTGCTTATGGTTCTAGCTTTTCTAGTAATAAAGAAAATCCCTCACGCTCAAGTATGTTTGGAAAGAGACTCGGGTACTTTCCTACTGTTTTTCTGTTGTTTCTGTATTTTTTCCCCCATCTTGTGGCTTGAAGGGCTTGAACTTAGGGCCTAGACACTGTCCTTAAGACTGTTTTTGAGTAGCTAGGATTACAGATGTGAGCCATTGGTGCCCATCTTTTTTTTTTTTTTTTTTTTTTCCTGTTTTTAACAGTGCTAGGGTTCAAACCAAAGGCCCCATACATGCTAGGCAAGCACTGTACCTTTAACAAATATATATATTTATTTTTCTCTCTGTGCGTGCGTGCGTGCGTGCGTGCGTGCGTGCGTGTGTGTGTGTGTGTGTGTGTGTGTGTGTGTGTGTCATGGGGCTTGAACTGGGCGGCTTGGGTTTTGTCTCTGAGCTCTTCAGCTTAAGATTACCACCTACCTCTACCCCTGGACTGGGCATTGTCCCTGAGCTCTTCAGCTCAAGGCTACTGCCCTACTCTTGAGCCAAGCCCCACTTTCCACTTTTCTAGAAGTTAATTGGAGATAAGAGTCTCAGGTCCTTTTGTGCCCTGGCTGGCTTTGAACCTTGATCCTCAGATCTCAGCCTCCTGAGTAGCGAAGATTACAAGCGTGAGCCACCATGCCCGCTTGACCTATATCTTTATCCTAGGATGGGTAGTGTGTGCGCATGCACATTCCCCAGTCCTGGGGCTGGAACTCAGAGCCTAGATACTATCACTGAATTTATTCTACTCCAGGCTAGTACTCTACCACTTGAACCATAGCTCTGGCTTTTTTTGTGGTTAATTGAAGATAAAAGTCTCACAGACTTTCCTGCCCATGCTCAGCTAGAACCATAATCCTCAGATCTCAGCCTCTTGAGTAGGTAGTGTTACTGATGTCACACTGATGCCCCATGACATTTCTTTATGCCATTTGTTCTAACTTACCTGGATTACTAGGTGGCAGGAGCTGTTGAGAAAAACTAAAGGTACAATAAAAACCTTGAAACAGAATCTGAGCCAGATGGTTGTCTGTGTAGCCTTTATGGACACTGCTTAGCTTAACCTCTGGCTAATTTACAAGTTAGAGCATCTTGTTAGAGAATGCTTCTTGGTGGGCCAGGAGTTTGGCCTAGTGGTAGAGTGCTTGTTTAGCATGCATGAAGACCCAGATTCAATTCCTTGGTACCACATACATAGGAAAGAAAAGCCAGAAATGGTGCTATGATTCAAGTAGTAGAGCTCTAGCCTTGAGAAAGCCCAAGAACAGTGCTCAGGCCCTGAATTCAAGCACCAGGACTGGCAAAATAAAAGAAAAAATTGCTTTTTAGCTCCTGCCCTACTACATACTAGACAGACTCAAAGTTATCTCCAAATCTAAATACCACTTAATAATGCATGCAAGAAATTTGGAGACTTTCCAAGCACAGCCTTTTTTAGTATTGTCATTGCTAGGATTTTTACTGCAGTTTCTACTATAAACACCCTTGCTTTGTGATTTTACCTAGTTTGCTGCTGAGGCATCTTGTTTTGAGAATGAGAAAATGTGAGGGCAATATTTTGGAATGTTTAAGTAGTAGTAGTGATGTGGATAAAATCGAATGAGATCAACTGCAGATCAATTTACAGCAAAATCCAAGTTGTTTTAGCAGCCTTGTTTCGTCCATCAGTCCCTAGTTAGATGTAACTGAACTTCGTCCCTATCTTGGAGGCTAGAGCAGTAAAAATCTGTGCCAAAGTCAGAGCTGAGGAAAATGGCTTTTTTTTTTTTACTTGATATTTCCACTTTGAGCACCAAAAGACTGCTGCAACCTAGTACAGTGGTGCAGACTTGTAATCACAATAGGGCTAGGCAAGAGCATGGAGGATAACAAATTTGAGGCCAGAATAATGTATATAGAGGGGGGAAAAATCCTATCATGAAGTGCGTAGTTGGTGTGCCTTTAGTCTCCTCCATGCTTCATGATTGAAGTTTTATGGTTCTGTTGTATTTGTGGTAGCTCCCTGGCTACATGGGGTTGCACCCAGGTCCTTGCTAGGCATGCTCCGTATCACTTGAGCTATAGTCTCAGCTCTTGGCCCTTGCATTGAAATCACTCTTAATGTCCTTTCTTCGGAAGGAATGGAGGCTCCGGGGCGTTTTTCAACCCTGTGGGCCGCACCAGTGACGGACTAGGTCTCTGAGGGAACCAGCACCCTTCAAAAGAAGGAATGCCCAAAGGCAGTAATGCTGAAACCCGCAACATGAACAGATAACACCTCTTCCGCAGCAGCGTCTAGGGTCCAAGGAACCAGGTACTGAGCTGATGAGGCCTACTGAGGTTCTGCGCCTGCGCGGGCCAAGACACAGCTTCCTCAATGAGGCGGGACGGGAGGGCGGGGCCCGCTGGTGGGCGGGGCGGAGCGTGCGCGGGTGGGGTGTCCCTCCATTGCGCATGTCACGCTGCGTACGTCCCTCCCAGCAACCGGCCTGGCGGCGGCGCGGCCACAAAAGTGAGGAGGCGGAGCCAAGACGGGGTCGGTACTGCTCGCTAACTCCAGCACCAGGTACCGGGTGTCCGGGCCGGCTGCGGCGCTGCCCGGATGTGTCCCTCCCGCCCTGTCGCCGTTTCCATCTCCTCCGGAGCGGGCCTTCGCGGCCATCCCGGCTCATCCCTCGCCCTGCACGGGCCCTCTTTAACTCTTGTCCCGGTTTCCTGCGATGAGGGTTTGCAGCCGCGGAGGACAGGCTTGGGCCTGGCCGGGAGACGCCGGAGCGGAGTCGCTGGTGGGAGTTTGCTGTCCCCCGTCCTCTAGGGGCTTCCTGATGGGGAGCCTGGGACCAGGTGTCGTCTTGTCCTGCTCCAGCAAAGTAGCAGCAGACCCCTCCCCCGCCCCTGCTGGACAGGCTGAGAGTTAAGATATCCCCCCCACCCCAAGAGCGGGTGACCCCCACAATCGCCCCAAGCCAGACGCTTCTAAGAATATTATGAACATTCATGTGGACGTAAATCCGAATTTCTCGAATAGACAACAGGAGTGGTGTTGTTTGGGGCTTGATCTGATCTGAGGGTTTTTTGTTAGTTGGAGGTTGGTGCTTAGAAGAGAGAGGAGACTGACCTACCTGCTGTGCTCCAGGTCTTACAAGACATTCATTCATTCTTTTCACGTTAGCTCTGTGTGTGTGTGTGTGTGTGTGTGTGTGTGTGTGTGTGTGTGTGTGTGTGTGTGTGTGTGTGTGTGTGTGTGTGTGTGTGTCTTGAATTCAAGACCTGGGTGCTCTCCCTGAGCTTCATCCCTGAGCTTCATTTTGCTCAACGCTAGCGTTCTACCACTTGAGCTCCACGTCCAGCTTTTTTGTTTTGTTTTCTTTGGAGAAGACCAGGAACTTCCCTGCCCAGGCTGGCTTTGAACCACGAACCTCGGATCTCAGCTTCCTGAGTTGCTAGGATTACAGGCATAAGCCCACCAGCATCCTGCCAGCTTTTATACCCTTTTTATGTTTCTCAGATTAAAGAAGTTCCTTTCTGTTTCTAGTTGCTTTTTTGGGGGTTGAGGGGGTGGAGGGCAGAATCAAGGAAGGCAATTGAGACAGGAAGATTATTTAGCCCAAGCTAGCCTTGAATTTATGATCTTCCTGCCTCTGTCTCCAAGTACAAACACTATCATGCCTGGTACTGAGGTTCAATTTTGTCAGGTGGTTTGTCTCAATCTTTTGTGCACACCACTTCAATCTGGGGGCTTGAATCCAAGGCCTTGAACTTGCTAGGGAGGATGCCCTGCCACTTGACCCATGCACCCAGCTTCCCTTGTGTTTTGAAATAGCATTTCACTAAACATCCTTTTTGCCTGATTTGACTTCAGACAGGTCCTCCTATCTCTGCCTGTCATCTAGCTGGCCATCCATTTACATTTAACTTTTTGTTAGCTTTTCCTAATATGCTCCTATTTGGTAAATCTCTTGGAATGTATTATTAAGTTTAGTTTAACACTAGTCTACCAGTGCTAAAGCTAAAAATATTGTGTGACATATAACAAGATTTCTCCACTTTATTGTAGCCCATCTACTTATTCCCCCCAGCCAGTATATTTGTTGCTTTATTGATGTATAACTTTCTGCTTTTCTTTAGCTATGAAGTTTAGGAAACCACTTTCACTGCACAATTTTCATGTTATTCAGGGTAATTTGAGTCTGCGCTTCTGGGCCCTGGTCACTCATATTGGCTCAGAATAAACCATTTTCTTTAAAGCATCCTTATTTCACATCAACAGTACCTAGAAAACTAAGCAAGAAGCAAGTGAAGCAATTATTAACTCTTAAGGGGAAAAGAAGGTATGCAATCAAGGCAAAACTGGGCGAGGACAAGTGTATTTATAGCATATGGGAAGCCACCCACCTGGGTACATTTGATTTCGGAGGGGGAGGACATTGTCATTCTCCATCTGCCTCAGCTATGAACCATATTTGCATAGTCATAGTAATGTAAATATGAATTATTGATTTAACCAAACATGTCAGAACAGTGTGAGGAGAATGAGAAATTAAGGTAGGAAAGTGATGTGGGAGAGTTTAGTCTTCATTTTCCATGGTTGATAAATACCTAAAATTACTAAGTTGTAGTTACATATGTATTATTATATGTGTGTGTGTGTGCGTGCGCGCGCGTGCGTGTGTGCAGACCAGTCCTGGGGCTTGAACTCAGGGCCCGAACTTTTTGCTCAAGAATAGGGCTCTACTACTTGAGCCACAGCTCCACTTCTGTCTTTTCTGGTAGTTAATTGAAGGTAAGAGTATCACAGACTTTTCTGCCAGAGCTGGCTTCCAATGGGGATCCTTTATCAGCTTTCTGATTTAGGATTGCAGGTGTCAGCCACCAATGCCTGGCTGGCAAGTATTTTTGTTGTTGTTGTTGTTTGTTTTGTTTGTCTGTTTCATTTAGAAGCAATAAAGTGGCTAGAAGAAATGAACAGCTTCTGGAAAGAGCTCAGTGAGGCACTGGATCAAGAGAAAATTTGAAATTAAGACAGCTATAAAACCCGGCATGGTGGCACATAGCTATAATCCAAGTACTTGGGAGACTGAGGCAAGAGTATTGAGAGCTTAACTGGGTACCCATAGCTCACTCCTGTAAGCTGAAATCTGAAGATTGTGGTTTACAGTCAGCCCTAGCAGAAAAGTCCCTGTGAGACTGTTATCTTCAGGTTAATTACCAAAACTGAGGAGTGGAACTGTAGCTCCAAGTGGTAGAGCCCTGGCCTTGAGCAAAAAGAGCTCAGGGACAGCGCCCAGGCCTTGAGTTCAAGCTCCAGGACCAACGACAACAAGGTTTAAATAAATATTTAGAATCTAGTTTTTTTTATAGTGCTTTGAGTGGTGGGTCCACATTTTTTTTTTTTTAAATCACAAGCTATTTCTGTAAAATGTAACTAACTTAACCCATTTCTATTTTCCTTTTAGGTTTAAGTTTTTGCCATTGAAGTAGGTCTACATATTAGGAACTCATGTCTTTTCTTGTAAGTAAACCAGAGCGGATTAGGGTGAGTGTTTTCATTCTCTTGGTTTTACTATCTTATTTTCTGAAAAGTAAAATGTTTGCATAGAAGCTGTAGGTGGTTAATTATTTTTTGTATGTGTTACTCAGAATCATATAGAAGTGAGGGATGTTGGAAGTAAGGCAGATATTGTAGCCTTTACTCCTCAGAAAAAAGCTTGCAGGCAGAGGGTGACTTGAAATGCAGAATATACCACAGGTTAGCCTGCTGGAAAGAAGCCAGGATTTATCTGATACAGGAATGTCAATCATATATTAAGTGAGCTGGCCCTCTTTGATGCAGATTCATAGCTGCCAGTGATCTCCCTATTTCCTATTTTTGATGGGGTTATATGTTTTAAAATCTGTATCAAATTGTAATGCAAATAAAATGTAATCATTAATGTTATTTGAAGCATTTAAAAAAATTAAACCTAAAACTTTTGTTGTTCAAAACTTCATTAATCAAAATGACTGTAAGAACAAATATTGGAGTTAGCATCTTAGCTCTCATGGTTTCAGAAAATAGTATATTATTTTTTATTATTGAGTACTTAGTTCTCAAACACAGTAATAATTATTAGCATTTTATACAATTTACTTATTTATTTTGCTGATACTAAGGTTTGAATTCATGGCCTGGCACTTGCTTGCTTGGCTGATGCCACTTAAGCTATGTACCCCGTCTTATTCTAAAATTTTAACAGTGTGTAAATACTTTGAAATAAGAATTTATCACCTGATTTCAAGTATTACAGCAGGAATAGTATGGTATAGTGCATGTTAAGTTTTTAATTTTTTATTTAGGTCTCGCTGACTCACACCTGTAATCCTAGCTACTCGGGGTGAGATCTGAGGATCGTGGTTTGAAGCAAGCCAGGGCAAGAAAGTCTCCATGAGACTCTTACCTCTAATTAACTACTGAAAAAACCAAAAGTGAACTAAGTAGGGTGGCTCACACCTGTAATCCTAGCTACTCAGGAGGCTGAGATCATGGTTCAAAGCCAGCCTGGGCACTAAAGTCTGTGAGACTCTCATCTTCAGTTAACCACCAGAAAACCAGAAGTGGCATTGTGGCTCAAGGGTAAGGCAGTAGCCTTGAGCTGAAGAGCTCAGGGACAATGCCCAGGCCCAGAGTTCAAGTCCCACAGCTGACAAAAAAAAAAATGTGGATCTGAGGCTTTAAGTGGTAGAGCCCTAGCCTTGAGCAAAAGAGCTCAGGATCTGCTGGTGTGGTGACTCACACCTGTAATCCTATCTACTCAGGAAGCTGAGATCTGAGGATCAAGGTTCAAAGCCAGACCAGCACTAAAGAGACTCTTAACTCCAATTAATCACTAGAAAAGGGGAAGTGGGGCGGTAGCTAAAGGGGTAGGGCAGTAGCCTTGAGCTGAAGAGCTCAGGGATGGTGCCAAGAGAGAGAGAGAGAACTGAGAGAACACACTCAGGGTCAGTACCCAGGCCTGAGTTCAAGCTTCACAACTGGCCACAAAACAAAAAAAGTTAAAATTAAAGAAGGGGTGACAGTGACCAGGAAGCATTATATTCATAATCTGACACATGGAATTATATCCCTCTGCACAGCTATGTAATAACAACACAATTATGTATTAAAGTTTTTTAAAAAGAAAATATTGTAGAAAGGGACAATGATTTTATAATTCCAATTGAGAATCCATAGTTAACATTTTTTAGAATGTTCCTTAATCTTCCTTTTTCTTATGCTTATAACTCTGAGAACAGTTTATATTGTAGAGAATAAACTTCAGTGTTAATTAATATGAGAAAGTGAATCTCTTCTTAGCCTGAACTCTGCTTATTGGAAAGAGTGCCTCTATGCCAAACTTTTAACACTAGTCCTTAAGTGAAATACAATCCTGACTCCATTGCTTTTAAATATGAGCTACTCTCTTGTTTTCACCTAGCCTGAGAAAGGTGAAACCAAGCCACTGTATAATAGAAATCTAATACTCATTTGAAATAGGCTGGTAAACTGAACCAGAGGTTGATCCACCAATTTTGGTCCTTGCGAACTTGGAAGAGATGTCTTCAGAAACTCTGTGGATAAAAGAATATTCAGCTCTCTTTGCTTTTATAGACTAATGGAAGCTTGTGAAAAACTGCTGATCAATCCCTAATTTTGGTGTTTTGAATTCCAGTAATATTAAATTGGCATTAATGGTCGAAAGCATCTATAACATAACTATGGAAGAGTAGGGTAGAACAACAGGTTTTTTAATATGCAGAGAAATAGGAAAATTTTCTTCATTATTAAGGTCAGGCCATATATTTCTTCTCTAACAGATTTAAATCCTTTTGCCTAAGGTTAGGTAAAAAGGAATAGAGAAAGAAATTGATCTATTGTTTTTAGCTGATTTCAAGATTCTTTGCAAAACTTTCCATAGGAATATATAATAACTACTGCATGATTCTGTTTTTCTGTAGTCATAGTTTTGTCTTGTCTGCCTAAAAGCTGATAGTTAATTTATTATGGCAAAGAAGAAATACTAATTCTCTTTGGGGTTTTCCTCTTTAGCGGTGGGTCTCGGAAAAGTTCATTGTTGAGGGCTTAAGAGATTTGGAACTATTTGGAGGTAAGTACAATATGGCACTCAGCCTTCATTCAGGATAAATATCACTCTTCCTCTGTTGACTATATCAGTTTATAAAATTTAGCAATTTAAGACCAAGTGTAAACTGCTCTTGTTCTGTTAGAGTTGAACTCATGTTAATTCCATTGTTTCCAAACAATTTGTGGACTGATCTAGCAGATACCCTTGGTTTTTTAGAAAGCCACTGTGCTGCTTACTCATAGGTGCATGAGTTTCTTCTAGTATTTGTCCAGTTGGAATGCATATTGTAAAAGGGGAAAACTAAGTGTTGAAAAAAAAAATCTCTGTCTTTGAAAATAGCTTTACGAAATCTAATAGGGGGCCAGGAGTGTGGCCTAGTAGTAGAATGCTTGCCTACCATGCACAAAGCCCAGGGTTCGATTCCTAGGTACCACATATACAAAAAATGCTGGAAGTGGTGCTCAAGTGGTAGAACACTAGCTAGCCTTGAGAAAGCCCAAGGACAGTGCCCAAGCCCTGAGTTCAAGCCCCAGGACTGGCCAAGACAAAGGTAGCAGTATTACAAAAGTTCTGTATTTACTGATCTATCTAGTTGACTCATTTTTCCATGGTAAAAATTTGAAACTTGCTGGGCTTTCACCTGTAATCCTAGCTACTCAGGAGGCTGAAATCTGAGGATTTCAGTTCAAAGCCAGCATGGGCACTAAAGACCTAGGGACTCTTATCTCCAATTAATTACCAGAAAACCAGAAGTGGCACTGTGACTCAAGAGATAGGACAGTAGCCTTGAGCTGAAGAGCTCAAGGACAGAACCAAGGCCCAGAGTTCAAGCCCCATGACCGGAAAAAAAAAAAAAAAATTGAAACTTAAGAGAGCTAAGAGGAAAATAATCTAACAGCGAAAAACAGATTGACTTTTTGTTAAACCTAAATATCCACTTCAGAAGTAAGGTAGATTTACAGCTAGGTTTAAAAGGCCTACACATAGCCAGATATTGGTGGTTCATACCTGTAATCCTAGCTACTCAGGAGGCTGAGCTAAGGATTGAGGTTCAAAACCAGCCCAGGCAGGAAAGTCCATGAAATCTCCAGCTAACTGCCAGAAAACTGGAAGCAGTGCTGTGGCTCAAAGTGGTAAAGTGGTAGCTTTGAACAAAAAATAATCCAGGATAGCACTCAGGCCCTGAGTTCAAGCTCCACAAGTGAGGGGAGGAAAAGGCCTAGACATTCCTTTCTGATAGCTTTCGGTGAGACTTTCATGGAATGATGATTTTTTTCTTTTAAAGTTGAACTCAGAGCCTTGTTCTTGCTTGATTCAGAACAAAGAAAAGCTTTTCTATAAAAATGATAATTAGGATGATAATTAGGCACTAGTGGCACAAGCCAGTGATATCAGCTACTCAGGAGGCTGAGACCTGAGGATCATGGTTCAAAGCCAGCCTGGCCATGAAAGTCTGTGAGACTTTTATCTCCAGTTAACCACCAAAAAGCTGGAAGTGGCTCAATGTGGTAGAGTTCTAGCCTTGAGCTAAAGAAGTCAGAGACAGCTCCCAGGCTCAGAGTTCAAGCCCCCCATCCAACAAAAGAAAAAAGAGAAAAAGCCAGGGGTGGTGGCTCACGCCTGTAATCCTAGCTACTCAGGAGGCTGAGATCTGAGGATCAAGGTTCAAAGCCAGCCCAAGCACAAAAGGACCTTATCTCCAATTAACCTCTTGAAAAACAGGAAGTGGGGTTTGGCTCACGGTGTAGGTCTGTAGTGCCCAGGCTGAGTTCAAGCCCTGTGAACCACAAAAAAAAAAAAAAAAAGAGAGAGAGAGAGAACACAAAGATGCAATATCCATGTACATTTTATCATATAAAATAATATTTCTTGAAATGAGCCCCAAGAAATGGAAATTAAGTTTTAGTGTTCAAGAGACTGAAATCTGGGAATTGAGATTCAAGGCCAGCCTCGAATGCAGACAAATCCAAAATGGAGGTGTGGCTCAAGTGGTAGAACAACAATTTTGAGCAAAAATAATTAAGCAAGAATGGAAAGACCTGAGTTCAAGCCTCCATGTATATTTATATACATACACACATTTGTATGCATTCGATCCCTGTTGTTTGAGTCTTGAGTATCTTGATATTCTTAGGATCCTTGAGTGTATTGGTTGACTGATCTATAGGGTCCCCAAACAGGCTAAGTAATTGAAGTCTCAAACTTATTAGTTATTAGATGATATCTATTGCTTTATTTTCCCTAATGCAACTCTTAAGAAATGTGGGGTTGAAGCATTTACGAACTTTGTTAACACATTGTTTTAGACAAATGAAAGATTCCAAAAAAAAAAAACCACGTTCTTTTTTTTCTCAGTTACAATGATTAAACATTAGCTTCATGGTAAAGATGAACTAAATTGTAACAACAAAAAGCTGTTCATTCTTAATTTCCCCATTTTTCATGGGATTAAGATACCTTGAAAGTAAGTATTAGTCATTAATGGAAATTGATTTGCAAGTGCAGCTTACAGTTAATTCATTGCAAATATTTCAGTGTATATGAATTGAATGATTTTTGTATTTACTTTGACTGTAGGATCCAGGCTATCTTTTGTTTCTGTTGGAATATTGAGTTAGATTTCCTTTAATCTGTTCACCTGACTTCTTAACCATAGACTGTCTTAAGCAACTATTTCTGATGTTTGTTTACCAAAATACTAATGTCTAGGGGGGAAAATTCTTATTTTGATAAATTAAGGCTAATTTACCCTTCAGTTGATGTCCTTTAGCAGTATAGCTGAGTACTGTAATAGAGCTTATAAAAAAGCATTTTCCTTGGTGAATAGATTTTGTATAGATATTTCTTAGTAATATACAATTGCTCCATTACTTTATAGTTCACTATCTTTCTTGCTCTTGATGTGCTACAAATAAGATTCAGGGCATGCTAGCCAAGCCCTCTATTCTTGAAACATCTCCCTAACTTCCAATGTATGGCTTGTTTGTTTTTTTACATCACTTTTACAAAAGAAGGAAAATCAAAAAAATACATGAGATTTATTTGATAAATGAATTGCAATTTATTTCAGTTGTTCAATTGTTCATCTTCACTGTGAGTAGCTGAATACTAAAAACCCCTTGTTCATTTGTATTCAGAATAGGAAGTATCTGACTCTGGAGAAACAAATTAGTCAATGATCCCTTATATATAAAGTGTTTTTGGCCTTCAAGGCAAAACACTTCCTGGGGAATCTTCCATCATCTCTGTGACTTTAAAATGAGTTTTACGAGTCTGGAATATAACTTAGTAGTAATTGCTTGGCTAGCATGTATCTGATTTCCAACACAGAATCGGGGGGAAGATGACTGTTCACAAAGTATAAGTCTGAAACTGGCCTATTCAAAACCCCATTGTGCGTTGTGCAAATGTCAAGTAAATGTATGAGCAGATCTGCAATGGTTGCATTATACCCAGCGAAGAAGCCCCATAAAGTAGAAGCCTGGGTTTCCTGTTTAAAACCCCACCTAGCTGCAGCGTCTGCACTATGGGTCTGTGTGTGTGTGTGTGTGTGTGCATGTTTACATGTAGCACTGCAGGCACTTACTGCTGTAACGACTCATGGTTTCTATTAATAAATGTAGTCTGAAGTGTAATCATTACTGTTCTGCTAAACAACAAAATGCCAACAATCAATCTCTCTACTCCAGAGCAGCCTCCGGGTGACTCTCGGAGAAAAGTAAGTGACTATGTAGGCTCTCCCATGTGGCTGTTGCATGGAGATGACTTCTTGTGGAAATTTTTGTGTTTTGTTGGCATCACCTTTTATGTTCCTGCTTCTCTGTCACTGAGCTTTATTTGTAGTATAATTCTGTTCCTTGTGGGAATTCAGGTTTCACCCTGGAAAGACTGATGGGTAGCATTTAAAACCAGTAAAGCTTCTGGTACTTTTTTAACTGTCTTCTGGAGATTAAGGTCTCTTTCTTTTCCTAGCCCTTCTAATTACCCATTATAATTTCTCGCCACAAAATAAGTCTCACCAGTCTGAAATGTGAATGTGATTATCTTTTAGTGGCTGGTATTTCCAATGTAGCTCTCTTTAGTCTATTAATAATAAATTTCAGCCCACAGAGATAATATATATCTCTATCTATGTCATAAGGCAGGACCTCAAGCCTGCTACCTTAAAAACAAAGTGAAAATTTAAAAGCAGAGGCTAAAGTGGCTCAAGTGGTAGAGTGTATGCCTGGCAAGCTTGAGACACTGAATTCAGTCTACGGTACTGTCAAAAAAAAAAAGTACAGGGCTGGGAATTTGGCCTAGTGGCAGAGTGCTTGCCTAGCATGCACAAAGACCCAGGTTCAATTCCTCAGTACCACATACATAGAAAAGCCAGAAGTGGTGCTGTGGCTTCAGTGGTAGAGTGCTAATCTTAAGGAAAAGCCCAAGGACAGGGCTCAGGCCTTGAGTTCAAGCCCCAGGACTAGAAAAAAAAAATAGTACAAAACAAAGCTGGGTATGATTGTATACACCTGAAATCCCAGCATGCAGGAGGTGGAGGCAGGAAGATCACAAATTCAAGGCCAGCCCGGACTACATAGCTGGATCCTGACTCAAATACTCTTTACACATCTCTTGGTAAGCACAAAACAGTAAAAAATGGAAATATTTTTACATCTTCCATTGTCAAAGGCTCTATCTCTACTTCCTTCCTTTTCCTCTGGTTTATTTTACCTAAGTAATAGAACCAGATGTACCCAGTGTGCTAAGCTCTTTTGGAAAACGTGAATCAGTGTGTTATGTAGAGAGAGGATGAAAAGACTCCAGTAGAATGCCCTTGGTGGGGATTGGAGAGACCCGTGCCATTCACAGGCTGCCCTAGCAAGCAAAAGGGGATGGTGCTGACTAGGACTTCTTTTTTTTGTTGGTTGTGGGGCTTGGACACTTGGCCTGGGCATCGTCCCTAAGCTCTTCAGCTCAAGGCTACCACTCTACCCTTTAAGCCACAGGCACCACTTCTGGTTTTTTGGTGGTTTGTGCCTGGGCTGGCTTTGAACTTTGATCCTCAGATCTCAGCTTCCTGGGTAGCTAAGATTATAGGTGTGAGCCACCATGCCCAGCCCTGACTAGGACTCTAACTTGAATAAAGACTTTACTTCTTATGTCCTCTGCCGGTCAGTAGCATCTCTTTAATCAATGATCACGTAGCTTTTTTTTTTTTTTTTCAGAATACAGTGCCAATTGTATGTTGTACCAAAAACTATCCTGTGTGAAACCTGTGGAAAGTTGATTGTGTGTTTCTCTAGTAGCATTTCATAAATACTGTCCTTGTATGCTTCATTGTATTTTGTTCTAAAATCTTTTTACAAAGTTATCATTTTTTTTTGTCATTTCTGGATGTCCGTAGCTTGTGTATTTTTCAAGTGCTTCAGGATAAATAAAATGCTTTTCATGGTGTGGGAAACTAACAAAAGACTTCAATAGACTTAGTTTCTTTCCCTGAGAAATTTGACATTTTATATGATACTAATAACGTTTTGCTATGCTGTGTTTAAAGACAGTGAGCTAAGCCTGGCACTGGTGGCTCATGTCTATAATCCTAGCTGCTCAGGAGCCTGAGATCTGAGAATCACGGGTTCAAAGCCTGCCCAGGCAGGGAAGTCCCTGTGAGACTCTTACCTCCAATTAACCACCAGAAAACTGGAAGTGGTGCTGTGACTCAAAGTGGTAGAGCACTAACCTTGAGCAAAAGAGCTCAGGGACAGCGCTCAGGCCCCGAGTTCAAGCCCCATGACCAACAAAAATAAGAAAAGAAAATGGGCGAAGCATTTCATTGTTTTGATTTGAATTTAGACTCTTAAAAAGTCTGAAGTAGGGGGCTGGGAGTTTGGCCTAGTGGTAGAATGCTTGCCTAGCATGCACGAAGACCCGGGTTCAATTCCTCGGTACCCCACATACATAGCAAAAAGCCAGAAGTGGTGCTGAGGCTCAAGTGGTAGAGCTCTAGCCTTGAGAAAGTCCAAGGACAGTGCTCAGGCCCTGAGCTCAAGCCCAGGACTGGCAAAAAAAAAAAAAAAAAAAAAAAAAAAGTCTGAAGTAGGATAGTGCCAGTGGTTCACATTCACAGCTATTCAGGAGTCGATATCTGAGAATATGTGAGGATAAAGAATCCTTGAGACTCTAC
Source organism: Megascapheus bottae (assembly GCF_031878675.1). Taxonomy (NCBI): domain Eukaryota; kingdom Metazoa; phylum Chordata; class Mammalia; order Rodentia; family Geomyidae; genus Megascapheus; species Megascapheus bottae. The sequence continues at coordinate 16,191,788 of NC_143525.1, forward strand.
CTCTAATTAACCAGCAAAAAAGCAAGCAGTAAGTGAAGGTGTGGCTCAAGTGGTAGAGCTTTGGCCTTGACTGATAAAGCCAAAGGCTAGCATGAGGCCCTGAGTTAAACCTTCAGTATTGGCATGGAAACAAAAATATCTGAAACAAAATAATAAACTAATCTCCTGTTCCTGTGTCAATATCAAATCAAATCAGACCTCTTCCTTTCACAACCATGCCTTTGTTTCCTGGCCCATTTGTTTTCCTTCCTAAGTAATAGTTGTCCCTCTGACCTCTACAACAGCCAGAAAGTAGAAAGCTCTGTTTCAGGATTGCTTTAGTGAGTTGGTGACAAGGTGACAGAATAGCCACAGCAGCTACTAGAGTAGTCCATAGTCCATCCTGTTCCACATTGTCTAGGAGCCCATTTTTCCAGTTACCCAAAGAACTTTATTTTCTAAATAATTTTTCTTTCCCTCTACCCCTATTCCTTCCCCACCTCCACCTCTGTCTCTGTCTCTTTCTCTGTCTCTGTCTATCTCTGTCTCTTTCTCTTTCTGACAGTACTGGGATTTAAAATCAGGGCTTCCCACTTGGTAGGCAAGTTCTTTACTCCTGATCTGTGCCTCCAGCCCTTTTTTCATCAGTCCTGGGGCTTGAAATCAAGGCCTGGGCGCTGTCCCTGAGCTCTTTTGCTCATGATTAGCACTGTATTTTTAAGCCAAAGTACCTTTTTTGGTTTTCTGGTGGTTAAATTGGAGATTTAAAAAAATTGGAGCCAGATGTGGTGGTTCATGCTTGTAATCCTAGCTACTCAGGAGACTGAGATCTTGAGGATTTCAGTTCAAAGCCAGCCCGGGTACAAATGCCTGTGAGACTTTTACCTCCAATATACCATCAGAAACCCAGAAGTGGCCCTATGGCTCAAAGAGCAGGGCAGTAGCCTGGAGCTGAATAGCTCAGGGACAGCACCCAGGCCCAGAGTTCAAGCTCCAAGACAAAAAAAAAAAAAAAATGGAGATGAGTCTCAGGTTAACTATGAACCACAATCCTCAGATCTCAAATAGCTAGGATTAGAGGCATGAACCACCAGCACCCGTCTTCTCCAGCCCTTTTTTGTACAAGTTATTATTATTTGTGTCTTTCATGGGGCTTGAACTCAGGGCCTGGGCGCTGTCCTTGAGCTTTTCTGCACAAGGCCAGTGCTCTACCACTTTGAGCCACCATTTCTAGTTTTCTGGAGGTTAATTGGAGATAAGAGTCTCACAGGGACTTCCCTGCCTGGGTTGGCTTTGAACTGCCATCCTTAGATCTCCACCTCCTGCGTGATTATAGGCGTGAGCTACTGCCACTGGGCTGCACAGTTATTATTATTTTTTTTTTTTGCCAGTCCTGGGCTTGAGCTCAAGGCCTGAGCACTGTCTTTAGACTTTTCTCAAGGCTAGAGCTCTACCACTTGAGCCTCAGCACCGTATCTGCCTTTTTTCTATGTATATGGTACTGAGGAATCAAACCCGGGTCTTCATGCATGCTAGGCAAGCACTCTACCACTAGGCCAAACTCCCAGCCCTTGCACAAGTTATTTTTGAGATGAGATCTTTCTTCGTGTAAGGCATGAACTTGGATTGTGGTCCATCAAGCTTGCAAGATGGGAATTATACCGCTGCTAAGATAAACAGAGATCCAAGAGGGTAACATGACTTGCCCAGGGTCACAGAGCAAGTGATAGACCAAATTCACTGTCTGTCCCTGTATGGCATGTAAGTCTATGTCTCTGCATACCACTATATGTTTTACTTAAAACTGCCTTTCCAAAATGGAATGTTAGGTACAGGAGTTTTCCAGAAATGTTTGGGCATTTCCCACAGGGCATCCCTCTGCCTTAGCTGTGGGTGAGACCTACCTGTGATTCTCTACAACATGAGCATGCGCACTGAGCACTTCCTCACTTAAAAAAGCATTAGTGCCAGGACCAGTGTTACCTGGGGCCTGCTTCGGAGAAGTCCCGCACTAAACACAATCCAGTAGGAAATGGACTGAAGATAGGAAGATACATTTCACCTTGGAGAAATCCCACACAGTAAATACATGAAAAGATGGCCACTTTCATTAGTAATCAGGGAATTGTAGATCAAGCTGACAATGAGATAGGCAAAAATTAAGAAATATGAAAATACTGTGTTGGGGAGAAGGAATTGACAAAAAGACACATAATTACCCATGGAATTAGTTGGGCTGGTGACCCATTTTGATAAACAGTACGGCATTATCTCATTACATTGATTGTCTGTGTACTTTGTAGCAGTTCTGTCTTCTCCTAGTAACATACTTTAGGCAGGAAACATATTCAAAGAAGTTTATTTTTTTAATTTTTTAAATATATTTTCATTATAATTAATAGAAGGGTTACATGATATTTGCCAGATAAATGGTGCCTTAATTCCCACACAATGATACCCTTTCACATGTCATGGTCCCCATTTCCCTTCCCTCCTCCCCCGCCCCTCATCTTGTTTTCCCCCATTAATTATTTTTTTTTTTTATTTGCCAGTCTTGGGCTTGAGCTCAGGGCCTGAGCACTGTCCTTGGACTTTCTCAAGGCTAGAGCTCTACTACTTGAGCCTCAGCACCACTTCCGGCTTTTTTTTTCTATGTATGTGGTACCGAGGAATCGAACCTGGGTCGTCGTGCATGCTAGGCAAGCACTTTAACCACTAGGCCAAACTCCCGGCCCCTCAAAGAAGTTTATAGTAGCATAATTCACTGTAGCAGAAAATAACCCCCATACCCCATCAGGATTAGACTGGATAAACTGAGCTTCTGGTCAGGAAAGGAACATACAACAGTGAACATGGATGTTCTACAGAGAAATACAACATGACTAAATCTTAGAAATAGAAAAATGAAGATAATGGATGAAATTAGAAAGGGAGTGTGCTAATAAGACACAATTTTGTTTCTCTAGGCTCCTGTTCACATCACATGGTGAGGGAGGCAGCGCCCCACGAGCCTTCACCCCCTTTAGGCATTGCCAGTTGTTTTAAAACTAGCTGCACTTGAAACATCAACCAACAAAAAGGAATATTAATTTGTCTGGCTGTGTGCTGTGTACCCATGTTTTAGATACGGGCAAAGCCATTTCCTTTGTCCCTTGTATACCTCACAGAGCTTTAGGGAAGATGCAGTGTGTACGAGAAGTGTAGCATATGCTGTGTGCCCTGAAAAGTATAGCATATTCAGATGGCATGGTTCTGCAGAGCCACAATGCTGATAGCTGTTGGGGTTCTACCTTGTCAGAATATTCTTAGCTTATATCCTTCTGGCCATTGCTGAGCCAGAAACCCTTCAGCCACTCATAAAGTTATCTTCTGACTGAGGCCATGTTTGTGAATATAGAAGATGACACATGACCTGGCTAGCCTTAGGTTTTTCCATTTTCAATAGATGTACTTCTAAAGAACGAAGATCTAAAGGAAAAAGAAATGTAATCTCTAAATCATATACAGAAGAAAGAAATCAAGTTCATTCTGCTGGAAGAATACCTAGCGTGTTTTACCTTCAATACTCAAACACTGTTGGCCACCTTTCTTCAGAACATCACAGGCCAGAGGTGTCACCTCCGCATCCTAAGTGGCTGAGCTCCAGCATCATTGTCAAGGATGCATGAGGAGATGGTTGAGAACTGTGCTCTGTTCTGTTCCTGCAGCTTAAGGCTTTGATGTTCTTGGTCTACTCAGAAATAGCAGAGGAGGTCTAGCTTGGGATATGGTTTATTAAAGAGGAAACTTGTGATCTATTTCCCTAGAATAAGATTTAGCACTTGACTTTGTCACGACCTTAAGAGCAAGACCATATCGGAGGAGGGTTAGGGCTGAAGTTGATCAGGACAGATTATACGCATGTGTGGAAATGGCACAGTAAAACCCTCGGACAAGAGACTCAGCAGAGCCTTCTATCTTTCTCGGTCCTTTTTTCTAAAGGTGCCATTCTTCAGACATCCTTTCTTCAAATAAGGATTGCGTAAGTTTAGCCAGGTGCCATTGGTTTACACCTGTAGTCCTAGCTAGAGGATGGCAGTTCAAAGCCAACCTGGGCAGGAAAGTCCGTGAGACTCTTACCTCCAATAAACCACCAGGAAACAGGAAGGGGTGGTGTGGTTCATAATGGTAGAGTGCTAGCCTTGAGCAAAAAGAACCCAAGGCCCTGAGTTCAAGCCTCATGACCAACTATGGGGGAAAAAAAAGCCATGACTTTTAACAGTCAAGTCTATTGTTAGAAAGGACAAGCAGATTCACAGTAAGCTAGAATAGGCCCTTGTTATTCCCAATACTTCCTTGCTCTCCTGTGAGTTTGGATTCCCACATTGAACCTGTAATGTTTAATTTTTCCATGAGTAGAGTGGGCCTTGTTTCTTTGCTACATAGCAAGGATATCTATAACTGCCCTGCTGCCAGTCTCCTCCAAACGACCACCCCTGCCCACCCCAAGTTTTCTTGATTAACCTATTTTTCTTTTCTTTTAGACCAATGAGGCGAGCTCAGAATCGATAGCATCCTTCTCTAAACAAGAAATCATGAGTAGCTTTCTGCCGGAGGGAGATTGTTACGAGCTTCTCACCATTATAGGTAATGTTCAGGGATTACCATTGCTTTCCTGCTCCAGTGGACCACTGTAGCTTTCTCAGCTGGTTAGCAAGAGCCATGGTGACAAAACTGACTCTCTGGGTCTTCTTTGGACCGGTTTTGAACTATAATTCCCAGAGCCCAGCCTGCTGAGTAGCTACGATTACAAGCATAAAGCCACTGGCACCTGGCTGGGAGATTTTTTTTTCTGATTTTCCCTTTGGTGCTGGCACTGGCATTAGTTCCCTGGGCACAGCCAATTAGAATAGTTGGCCTAGAAGAAAAGTAAGGATGTGTCCAAAGGAACAATAGTCAAAATGTAACTAGAATCTGTTGCAGTCAAGTCTCTTTTCCTTTAGACAATATGGGGTTGGAGGCATGGTTTGTGGTAGAGGTCCAGCCAATGAGCAAAAGCATCAGATACTGAGTTTTGAGTCCCAGTCTTGGACCAAAAAGGACAATAGACACCGGGTATGGTGGCTCACACCTGTAATCGTAGCTACTCAGAAGGCTGAGATCTGAGGATTGCAATTCAAAGCTAGCCTGGGCACTAAAAAGTCCGAGAGACTCTTATTTCCAATTAACATCTAGAAAACGGGAGGTAGGGCTGTGGCTGAAGGGGTAGGGTGGTAACCTTGAGCTGAAGAGCTCTGGGACAGCACCCAGGCCCAGAGTTCAACAGACAAAAAAAAAAGGACAACAGAAACCTTTGTAGTTATTTTCTTGTTTATGTCATTTCTCTCTTTCTTTTAGGCAAAGGATTTGAGGACCTGATGACAGTGAATTTAGCAAGGTACAAACCAACAGGAGAGTATGTGACAGTACGAAGGATTAACCTGGAGGCTTGTTCCAATGAGATGGTGACATTTTTGCAGGTAATAAAACACACCTGTGACACTTGGAGAGTGAGCTCTGGTTCATAGTCATCGCAAAGCATCTCGCACTTTAGTCCTCTGAACATTCCTGGCAGGAAACAAAAATGGCTCAATATCATGGAAGCTTTTGATAAGAAGTCCTTAGGCACTTAGCACTGAGGAGTGAGCTGTAATGCTGTACAGCACACTTTAAACTCCATTCTTCATTTATTCATTTAGTATTCAGATTGGCTAAGTACCCTGTGCTGGGTCACATGTAGCAGCAGAGGCAGAATTGAGACCCAGGCAGGCTTGTTTGAGATGTCTGGGCCACCTTCTCTGCCATTCTGTCTGAGGTTGATTTCTGCTTAGCGAGCAGAATGCTAGAGTTTTGTCAGATTGAAAGACCCTGAAGGTCTAGGACTCCCCGTGGCAGATGCTCCTTGGATTAGAACCCAGCTCTGTGTGTATCCAGTACGGTTGCTTGTGTCCCTGCCTCTTCTTCACCTGCAGTGTTTTCCTGAATGGATGCTTATTTGATGGTGCTGTAGTTCCAGTTCATCTGTTTACAGTCAATTGGATTATTTTCATTTTAATCTTTAAACCAATTATTTTGTTCTCTGAAGCAGTAAACAGGCAGAAGATACAGCCCACTGGATTTAACTCATAGCCCAGGGCCCAGGATCCTGGAATTTCTAGATCAATTTTTCTTTAATCAATTTTTTTTTCTTGCATTTTCTTTTTTTTTTTTTTTTTTTTTTTTGCCAGTCCTGGGCTTGAGCTCAGGGCCTGAGCACTGTCCTTGACTTTCTCAAGGCTAGAGCTCTACCACTTGAGCCTCAGCACCACTTCCAGCTTTTTTCTATGTATGTGGTACCAAGGAATTGAACCCGGGTCTTCGTGCATGCTAGGCAAGCACTCTGCCACTAGGCCAAACTCCTGACCCCATTTTCTTGCATTTTCTATGGCAGCTTCTAAGAAAGGACTCTTTCAGAGACTGCCGCAAAAATTTCTAATAGTATTTAGTAGTCGTCATTGTTTGTTTGTTTGTTTTAGTATTAGTTGTTTTTTTAGTACTTCCTTTGCTTCTATCAACTATTATTTTTTGTGTAATAGCATTTTTCCCACTTTTTTTTGTTTTGCTTTTTGCTAGCCCTGTACCACTTGAGCTACAGCACCACTTCCAGCTTTTTCTGTTTATGTATCAAGTAATTGAACCCAGGGCTTTATGCATGCCAGGCAAGCACTCTACCACTAAACCACATTCCCATTCCCTTCCTATATTTTTTTAACTTTATTTTTTCCTTCCTATATTTTTTATTAGCACCACTTAGCTTTACAAAGTGATTTCATTTTGACATGCCCATATAGGTATATATAATATAACTCAGCTATTCCATTACCCTCCCTCACCTGCTACGACCCTTTCTAAGCTATTACTCCCTTTTGTGTTTGTTTTTGAGACAGTCTCACTACATAATTCAGGTTGGCTTTGAACAGTTGATGCTCCTGTCTCAGTCTCTGGAGTGTTGGGATTATTTTCTTACCTTAAAGAGCAGTCTTATTCCTTGGCCTTTGAAGATGAGTGAACCCTGAAGCTTCCTGGTCTAGTCAGCAGTTTATTTTCCTCATCTCTGAGGTGGCCAACAGGGACCCTCCACTGTGTTGGCAGCAGTTTGTCTGTATGTGGAGGGATTGTTCTCTGAGGCTCTTGGGGGTAGCTGGCAGGATCACCAGCCGTCTAAGTAGATAGAGCAGGCTGACTCTACAAAGGGAAGCAGGGCCTGGTTTCTTCTCTATTAGCAGCATGCATCTACTTAGGCTGCTCTCAGGACTCTGAGAAGAACACCAAGAAAATTTGAGTGTCATTCTTCATTGCCCTTTGATTCTGACTTCAGCTTTGTCATTGCTTTCAGGGGGAGCTTCATGTCTGTAAACTCTTCAACCATCCCAATATTGTGCCATATAGAGCCACGTTTATAGCAGACAATGAGCTGTGGGTTGTCACATCATTCATGGCGTATGGTGAGTGGGAAGATGTTCTAGGTAGAGGGGGTTCTCACAGCACTGTTAGCAGATTGCTCATGTACTGTTTTCTTTTGGTTGTGTGTGTGTGTGTGTGTGTGTGTGTGTGTGTGTGCATATGCATGTACATGTGTGTATGCCAATACTGGGGCTTGCACTCAGGGCCTGGCTGCTGTCCCTGAGCTTTTTCACTCAAGACTGGCACTGTACCACTTGAGCCACAGCCCCAGCTTTTTTTTTTTTAATTGGAGAGAAGAGTCTCACAGACTTTGCTGCTTGAGCCGGCTTCAAAATGGGATCCTCAGATCTCAACCTCCTGACTAGCTAGAATGACAGGCGTGAGCTTTCAGTGCCCGGCTTTATGTACTGTTTTCTTCCTTTTACCCTTTGCTTGCTTTCCTTCAGGTTCTGCAAAAGATCTCATGGGCACACACTTCATGGATGGTATGAACGAGCTGGCCATCGCTTACATCCTGCAGGGGGTGCTCAGAGCCCTGGATTACATCCACCACATGGGCTTTGTGCACAGGTACAGTCCGCAGTGACTTCAGCTTTTCTTAGTAAGAGCAGTTGTCTATAACTGTGAGCTCTTCAGTTAGTAGTTGAAATTATTGAAGACAGAGTTTAAAATTCAGATCTTCCCAGATTCTGGTAGCTTACACTTACAGTCCTAGCCACTCAGTAGTCTGAAACCTGGAGAATCATGGTTCAAAGCCAATCTGGGCAGAAAAGTTGGTGAAATTCTATCTCCAAAATAACCAGGAAAAAGAAGGGCTAGAGGCATGGCTCAAGTAGAAGAGCACCTCTAAGCCAACCAAATGAGAGGCTGTAAGTTGAAAACCCAGTACCACCAAAAAAGGGGGAGGATCTTAGGACTGGAAGCGTGGCCTAGTGATAGAGTGCTTGCCTAACATGCAGGAAGACCCGCATTCGATTCCTTGGTACCACATACATAGAAAAAGCCAGAAGTGGTGCTGTGGCTCAAGTGGTGGAGCGCTAGCCTTGAGAAAGCCCAAGGACAGTGCTCAGGCCCTGAATTCAACTGCCAAAAAAAGGAGGGTCTAGATTTTAACCTTGCTGTAATGAAGCCACTGACTGTTAGGTAGCTTGGTCCTGAGTATGGTATGCTGTGCTGTAAAGAAAATGCATATCATGTATTATGCTCTTTGGCCAGAGCTGACTAGATCTGAAGCTATGTAGTGTGAGGAGCAACTGCTACCTGTGAAACCTCTGGGCTCCCCTCAGGAGTGTCAAAGCCAGCCACATTCTGATCTCCGTGGACGGGAAGGTCTACCTTTCTGGCTTACGCAGCAACCTCAGCATGATCAGCCACGGGCAGAGGCAGCGTGTGGTCCACGACTTCCCCAAGTACAGTATCAAGGTTCTGCCGTGGCTCAGCCCCGAAGTGCTCCAGCAGGTCTGTTCCCCAGGGCCTAAGCACCCCCACCACCGCCTGAAACCCTCAGGAGAGGGCCCATCCCGGGAGGGCTTCCTGTTGGCTGGGGGCGCCGGGCACCCACTCAGCGCAGCCATTACTGGCCCACTAGGGCTAGAGGTGATTTTTCACCCACTGGGATCTGAAACAGCGCTGGCACATTTCAAGTCCCTTCAAGGATTCTTCTCCCGCTATGAGTAGAACATTCTGGAAATACCAGATGCTGTCCAGAGCCCATCTTCCCATGTTGAACAGGAGCACCAGCCCCAAACACGCCTTCCGGTGTGTTAAATAACCATTCCAAACATTGGTTCCTTGTCACATAGCAGTTGGTCTTCAGCAAAATGGCAAGGGGACTTGTCATGGCTGGTTGTGGCCACGGGACAGGCATCCTTTTCCTCCTGTTGTGTTCTACGCTTCTTTTCTAAACAAAGACCAGGGATGCAGATGGAGTCATCCACGGCTTCTCTTCTCCCAACTTAGAACCTTGAGGGTTACGATGCCAAGTCTGACATCTACAGCGTGGGGATCACAGCCTGTGAACTAGCCAATGGCCACGTCCCCTTCAAGGACATGCCAGCCACCCAGGTACGCCGACACCAGGCTTCCCTTCCTGCCTGCCTGCCTTCCACACGATTGTTGTTACTGCCAGACTTGGGGACAATGGCTGTTAGACAAAAAGTTTTAGCAAAGGACTTAAAGGGTTAAAGTACGCAGGACACTGGTGGCTCATGCCTGTAATCCTCGCTACTCAGGGAGGCTGAAGTCTGAGGATCACAGTTCAAAGCCATCCCAGGCACAAAACCTCCTTGAGATTCTTGTCTCCAATTAACCACCAGATCACTGGAAGTGGTGCTGTGGCTCTAGTGGTAGAGCACTGCCCCTGAGCTGAAGAGCTCAGGGAGAGTGCCCCGTCCCAAAGCAGAGTTCAAGCCCCATGACTGACCCCCACCAAAAGGGGGGTGAAATAGGAAAGAAAGAAGCATGTACTGTTTACCCATTCAAAAAAGAAACATGCTCTGTTACCCATTCAAAAAGTGGGAGTTAGACTCCAAAAAACACCCTTTTCTTCAAGAGCTGACCCTCCTCAGCGCAGTGGGGGACGTTTGTGCTATGCTTGTAGCTTAGTCCAGGAGGTGTTGGCAGGGTGGCAGGGAGAGCAATATATGGCAATGTAAAGTTTACAAAACAAGGTAACCATTTTTATATATTTATCAAGTATATCTAACCAGGGTAAGAACACTCAAAAAGTCAGTTTTCAATTTCAAATTCTCAGACAGATTATAGTTTTGTGCTGTTGTATACTAGTCTGCACCTTCGGAACCATTCTTTTTTTTTTTATTAAAGAATTTATTAACATTGATTTTGACATCATATTTCAAATGACAAGTTTAACAAACAAGTGTTCAAGAAGGGAATCTCTGTATACAATCACTGGGACTTTGTTTTCTGGTATTGGAGTTTGAAGTCTGAGGTCATGGCCTGAGTGCTATCCCTTTGATTTTTTTTTTAATCTTCTGCATAAACTTTTCATTTATTCTTTTTGGCATTGAGGCAGTCCATAGAATCGACTCTAAGACACCAAATGGTATCAAGTTGGAAGTTAAAATGCACAATAAACCCAATGGTAACATATGAAGTGTGGGGTTTAAGTCATCCAATCATTTTTTTTTCCATATTCTGGATTTTTTTTTTTTTTTTTTGCCAGTCCTGGGCTTTTAGCTCAGGGGCTGAGCACTGTCTTTGGACTTTTTCAAGGTTACATCTCTACCACTTGAGCCTCAGCACCACTTCCAGCTTTTTTCTATGCATGTGGTACCAAGGAATTGAACCTGGGTCTTTGTGCATGCTAGACAAGCACTCTACCACTAGGCCAAACTCTCGGCCCCTGGAATATTTTTTTTATTGTAATTAATAGAAGGGTTACAGTTATATTCACCAGATAGAAGGTACCTTACCTCACACACATTGATACCCTTTCTCATGTTTTTGTCCCCATTTCTGTCCCCCAACCTCCTCCCCTCATCTTGTTTTCCCCCCTTCTCTTTCCTATTTCATTCATTATATATATATTATTTTTTTTGGTGGTCATGGGGCTTGAATTCTTGGATTGGGCACTGTCTCTGAGCTCTTCAGGTAAAGTCTACTGCCCTACCCTTGGGCCTGGGTGTTGTCCCTGAGTTCTTCAGCTCAAGGCTACCACACAACTCCTGGAGCCACAGCCCTGCTTCCCCTTTTCTAGTGATTAATTGGAGATAAGAGTCTCACGTTCTTTAGTGCCCAGACTGGCTTTGAACCTTGAGCCTCATATCTTAGCCTCCTGAGTAGCTAGGATTGTAGGCATGAGCCACTGCACCTGGTTGGCTATCCTTTAGATTTTCGTTCAAGGCTGACACACTGCCACTGGAGCCATAGTTCCACTTTGGCTTTTTTGCTGGTTAACTGGAGCCAGCCCGGGCTGGCTTTGAACCTCAATCCTCAGATCGTGGCTTCCTCAGTGGCTAGGTTTATGATACCTTGCTTCAGAAGCAGACGTGGGCCACTGGAGCCCAGGGCTGGAACTTCTGTTATGCAAATTCTGCTTCTATTTTTGTCCCCACACACACCTGTCCTTTGGCACCGCTGTGCCACCTCTCTGTCCTAGAGGTAGCACAATCTATTCTTGGGTGGATAGACCCAGAAGAGAGGCTTATTCAGGCTTCATCACATTCAAGAAGTAGAGTTGGGATCATTGGGCAAAATGATGTCTCCATGGGGGTTCCAGATGTTAGGAACTTGGTCTAGAAGTGAGAAAAGAGAGGGTGGTAGAGGCTCTGAGCAAGCCTCTCCCTACTTGCACACAGACTGATTGCCACCAGTGTGGAGGGGGAGGCTAGAGAATGGCCAAGGGAGCTATCTAGAAGAAAGGACCCGGAGAGGTTTTAGGGAGGGGCAAAAATAGTTCACAATGTGAAAAGCAGAAACAAGCTAAGTCTATGACCCAGAAGTAAGAAAAAATAGTATGGAATCCTTACTGCTTGGGAGATAGAGATCAGGGGGCTATACATTTGAGGCCAGCCAAGGCTAAAAAGTTCACTCTTTTTTTTTTTTTTTGGCCAGTCACTTGAACTCTGGGTCTGAGCGTTTTCTCTGAGCTCTTCAGCTCAAGGCACCACCTTACCCCTTGAGCCACTGCGCCACTTTCAAGAAGTTCACTCTAAGTTCATAAGGACATCAATACTAGGAACAGGGCTGGTCTCCCATGCACTGAGTTTGAAAGCACTGGAAACAGCTGCTAACCCTGGTCTGCTTCTGGACATACTGTGCCTGTGAGGCCCAATGCATTGACAGGCCACAATGTGACGCTGTGCTGTGGGTCATAGAGGCCCGGGATCCACTTAAGCCTGACAGATTGGGACTTGGCTTAAAAGGTGGGGCCTAGCTGCTGTCTCCACCCTAGGGTGAGGGCTGTAGAGGTAAAAGAAATTCAAAGCCTTGTAAAGGGGAAGAGGAAACCGCCCTTCCTTCCAGCCATGGAGAAGGGGGTGCTTCTTAAAATCTCTTCTCCCTCCCACCATGCTCTTAAGCCAGTAGCCAGCAACCCTTTGGAAAATTACATTGATTTCCCTTCCTTTTGGCTCCTGAGAGATGGATTTGTTGAGAAGGGAAGAGTAGGGGAGGAAACTCCTCCAGCTCGGGCCTGGCTCTGCCTCTGCAGATGCTCCTGGAGAAACTGAACGGCACAGTGCCCTGCTTGTTGGACACCAGCACCATCCCTGCCGAGGAGCTGACCATGAGCCCCTCCCGCTGTGTGACCAACCCTGGCCTGGGAGAGAGCCTGGTGTCCAGCACCTCCCGGCCCTCCAATGGCGACTCGCCCTTCCACCCCTACCACCGGACCTTCTCCCCTCACTTCCACCACTTTGTGGAGCAGTGCCTTCAGCGAAACCCTGACTCAAGGTATCCACTGGCCCGCGGCCGGGCTTTGGGGGAGAGAAGGGGAGCCGGGAGGAGGGCCAGGATTTGAGAGGATGAATACCACTAAGGCTCTGAAAGGCTTGGGGTGGTGGGGTGGCGGGGTGAGGGGGGATAGCAGAAGTCACTTCTCGCCTTGTGGCACTGGCTGTGGATTTGGGTGAGCGGAGGGAGGAGTGGAGGGGGCCTGGGGTGTGGCATGAGCCTCAGCGTGTAGAAAGCACAGGCATTATTCCAGCCTCACGCCTCTCTTTCCAGACCCAGTGCCAGTGCCCTCCTGAGCCACTCCTTCTTCAAGCAGGTACAGTCAGCCACCTGTGGTTCCCGCTGTGGGGTTCCCACTGTAGCACTGGAGGGAGGCGGGAGGGGGGGCTGTACCTATTGCCCCCTTGGTGTCCCTGGGACCTGAGCCACAGTCTGAATCTCCCAGCTGCTTCTCCTCCCCAGATCAAGCGGCGTGCCTCCGAGGCTTTGCCCGAGTTACTTCGTCCTGTCACCCCCATTACCAGTTTTGAAGGCAGCCAGTCCCAGGATCAGAATGAAATCTTTGGCCTGGTGACCAGCCTGGAAGAGCTGGAAGTGGATGACTGGGAATTCTGAGCCATTTGTGGACTATGCTCTGGGCCCCGGGCCCTTCCTGAGGGCTGAGTGCACACTGAGTAGAAAGGAATTCTGCCAGTCACGGCAGCGTGCTGACTGATTGGAGGGACATCCAGAAGAGACCGCTGGTGGAAGGCTTCAAGCACTGGGAACCTCAGAAGGAAGAGATGCTGCTGGGGCCCCAAGGCTGAGTCCAAGCCCTGGGTTTGATGTGTGGACCAAGGAAATGTCACCTCCATTCCCCACCATTCATTTGGCTGCCATTCTTTTCCTCTCTCCCAAGTTCTATAGGCCAGCAAAGAGACAAGTTATAAGGAGCCTGCTTCCCTCTGCCCTCAGGTCTCAATGATAATGGAAGGGCAAGGTAATTGTGTCATCTTAAATATCAGGTTAAAAACGGGCAGATCTTCCTTACCCTCTTACCTCTTGGACTCTGACACCTGAATCCTTCCAGTCTCTCCTCTGTTTAGCGTATTCCTTTCCCTAGAATCCTTCTTACCCCTCCTGCCAGCTGCCTTGATGCCTCTTCCAAGCGCCATACTGTCATGCCTTGCCCGAGGGCCTAAATACCTGGGCTGTATTACTCTCTTACAAACCAATTAAAATTTTCAGAGACTCTGGTGGGAAATGGCATCAGTGTGAGTCAGCGTGCTTCCTTGTGTTTGTGCTTCTAAAGAATGACCAGCCAGCTTAGACTGCCCTGGGTTCTGCCACCAGAATGCTTTTTGAGACAAGGTTTCTCTGTACCCCAGTCTTCACATTCAGTCCTTCTTGCCTTGGCCTCCAAGGGCCGGGATTAGAGACATGAACCACTATGCCTTGCTTCATAGGTGTTTTTCAGAACCCCTAATATTTATCTAAAATTTATTTATCTAAAATTTGAAGACTGTTGTAGCTTTCCTGGTGACATCAGATCACTTGAGGCTGGATGGCAAGGTCTGGACACCAGCCACTGTACAAGCAGGACAGCCGCTTTGGCATCATTGGGGCTGCCCAGGTGGTTCTGGAACTTGCAATGCTCCTCTACTTTTAGAGTACTGGGATTAAAGATGGGTACCACCACTCTTGGCTCCATGCTTTCTCTTGCCTTCTTCCACTCAGCTCATCCTCCACACCCAAACTGTTTACTCTAGTAGTTCATCTATGGTCCCAGCAGGACAGTGGAACTCAGGGCCTGCCACCAGACAGTACCCCTTGGTCCTGATGTCCCTGAGGTGGTCACTTTTCTTGCATCAGATGTCTCCGGATGTCAGGTGTGCACAGTCCTCCAGGGAGAGCCTCAAGGAGCACAGCTGTAGCTGATTCTCACTTAGCCCACGGGCGAGGATAAAACACATTGCCTAAAAGAGAAAAGTGAGGCTCAGCGTGGGTGCACTGGGCCAGCAGTGAAACGGTGGGGGTTGGGGCAGCCTGCTGCCTCCCTGCTCCTCTGCCAGGCGGGAGGCTGGGAGCTCTTCTGTTCCCTGACACGTGCGGGGGCTGGCTGTGGAGCCTCCAGATCTATTCCTGCAAAGTGTGGGTACAGGCTGGGGAGGGCTATGCTTTCTGAAACTGCCCTCCAGCCTGGCTTCAAGCAAAGTCGAGCACTTGCTGAGGCCCAGGAAGCCCGGCCCGGGGGGGGCTCTGCTCCCCAGAGTGGCTGCCCTGCAGTGGCCGGGTAGGAGCTGCAGGGAGGAGCAGGGTTGCACTAAGTTCCTTAAAGCAAAGTTATGTCAGCTCCAAAGGGCCTCAGCGCCCTTTCGCGGAATGAGGTTTGGGTGGAGGCTGGCCGCTGGAGGGACGAGGCTGGCCGCTGGAGGGACGGACGTCCTCCGCCGGAGGGCATGCCCTCGGCCAAATCCGGCCCCAGAAGCAAGGCCTTGGGAGGGTGGCCCGGGCAGGGTGGAGCTGCCGGAGGAGCACTGGACAGCGAGCAGCAGCCCACCCAGGCCACCATAGACGGGCCCAGGCCGCTCGCGGCGTGGCGTGGCGAGACCTTGTGCTGTCTCCATCTTCCTGCGGGATGACAGGACCGGGGTTTGAGCCGGTCCTGGTGACCCTGGGGTCTGGCCAGCCTCCAGCCGGCTCCCTCAGGCGGCGGGCCTCTACAGCACCTGGAGGGGACGGGCCTTTGGAACCCGAACCTACAAGGGCCAGCGGGGGAAACTGAGGCAACCAAAGGCGAAAGCGCCCTTAGGGTCCCGCAACCACAACCGGAACTCGGCCCCAGCCCGGCGCCGGGCGGTGCGGGCGCTGGGGCCTCGGACCCTGTCGCGGTCCCCTGTCCCTCTCTCCAGGGGCCCCCGCGCCATCCGTTCCCCGGAGGCGGCGGCGGCGGCGATGGTGGGGGGGCAGACAAAGGCGGGGGCCGGCGAGCGAGGGGAAGACAAAGCGCGGAGGGGGGTCGGCGGCAGCTCTGGGCCCCGGAGGCGGCTCCGGGCAAGCGGAGCCAATGGGCGGGCGCGGGGCGGGGGCCGGTGGGGGCGGCGCCGCGAGAAGGCGGTGGCGGCGCTCGGGGACCACTGGCGGCGGCGGCGGCGGCAGCTCGCGCCCGCGCCCGGCTCGCACCCGAGGCTTCCCCCGCCTCCCTGAGACCGACCCCCGCCCCGCGGCCCAGGCCGGGGCCCGGTGAGACCCCGGGGGGAGGGGCCGCCTCGGACGCTCGAAGCCAGGCGCCGCGGTGGGGGGCGCGGGCCGACCGCGCCGCAGCCCGCTGGGTCCCGACGCCTGCTGGCTCCGGGCCGTCGCGTTGGCCCCGGGGATCCTGAAGCTCACGGCGGTCCTTTGGGGGCCGGCCCTTGGCGGGAGCCGGGAATCCCTAGATCCCCGTCCCATGGGTCCGGAGGCCGGGGAGCGGGGCGCGGGCAGCGGCGCGGCCGGGCGGGGCGGGAGCTGGGCGCGAGCGCTGTCCAGGGGCTGGGCGCGCGGGGCCCGCGCGGGGCTGCGTGGGGTGCGGGTCAAGCCAGGGCCGCGGGTCCTCGCCAGGCCGCGCCCGGCCCCGCCCGCCCCTGACCTGCCCTCGCCCCAGGGGGAGCCCCCGGTCCTCTGCTGCCGCCGCGAACTCTTCTTTCCCCACACATGGGCCCACTCGGGGACCCCGGCCCCTGGGGGGAGCAGCGTGAGGACGACGAGGGGGTGGGGGGGCGGAAGTGGCAAGACCAAGAGCAACAGGAAATGACTTAGGGAAAGTCCCAACCGCAGCCCCCCAGCCCCCTGCCTGTCAACATCCCCACCCCGCTGGCTGGGGGCGGGCCTGTGGGGCCCCACCGACCGACTTCCCCTTGCAGGACCCAGCGGGTGCCGCGTCTCTTGTCGGGGGCCACCAACCACCACCTTGTGACCAGCATGTTCCAGGCTGCGGGAGCCGCCCAGACCACCCCGTCTCATGTAGGTTACCAGCCAGGTGGTAAGGGTATGGGGAGAGGGAGCAGCGAGTTTACCTCCCCCGCCATCCAGGCTGGGCCTCTTCAGGGCCGCCCCTGCCCTGATCGTCCCCTCTTTCTCTCAGGAAGCCAAAGGCAGCGGTGGCAGCAGCACAGTGCAACGCTCCAAGGTAGGGCCCGGAGGGTGAGTGTGGGCGGAGGAACAGGTGGGTACGGACCAGGCCCCTGGCTGAGTGTCCGCCCCCCCCGCCCCCCAGTCCTTCAGCCTGCGGGCCCAGGTGAAGGAGACCTGCTCAGCTTGCCAGAAGACAGTGTACCCCATGGAGCGGCTGGTGGCAGACAAGCTTATTTTCCACAACTCTTGCTTCTGCTGCAAACACTGCCACACCAAGCTCAGGTGCGCCCCCGCCCCGTCCCGCCTGCCCCCTCCCCCGCCCTCTCCTCCAGGCCTCACCCGGCCTGGCCCTGACCTCCAGTGTTCTGCTTCTGCAGCCTGGGCAGCTACGCGGCGCTGCATGGCGAGTTTTACTGCAAACCCCACTTTCAGCAGCTGTTTAAGAGCAAAGGCAACTACGATGAGGGGTTTGGCCGCAAACAGCACAAGGAGCTCTGGGCCCACAAGGAGGTGGACGTGGGCACCAAGACAGCCTGAGTCCCTCTCTGCCCCTCCGCACCCTCCGTAGTAGAGGGCCTGGAGCTGGCCAGCGGGAAGGGTGGGAAAAGGGTTGGTCTGGGCTGGGGGGGGGGGGGTCAGGGTGGGAAGGAGGCAAGGCTTGCGTAGGCAGAGTTCCTGGCACTGGGCTCTCTGCTCCAGAATTCCTTCTTTCTCAATGGGTGGGAATTTGGGAACCAGGATTGGGTTTGCTGGCCACCCTGCTTCCTGCTATCTTCAACCCACCCCACCTTATCCGTGGGCCCCCCACCCCTTCACCCCGGGAGGCCAAGCCCAGCTTCCCTATCTAGGTGCCTTTTCTCCAGCAAGGAGTCCGCATGCTACCCCCCTCAGGGTCCCAAGCTCCCTCACTGCCACCTGGGCCTTGTGTGGGCCCCACGTCTACCCATCTACCTCTGCCCTTAGCCTGGTCCTGAGCCACAGAGACTGGGAGGAGAGCGAGAGTGCCACCTGCTGGCCATCATAGAGGTCACCAAGGTGGTGGGGGAGGGGATGGGGAAGTTGCAAAGCAGGGCCTCCTGTCTTGGGACTCCCATGCACCACAAAGCTAAAGCCACCAGGCTAGAGCCTCAGTGACCAGTGGGGGAATTGTTCCCCATATCTTCTCCATTGTTCCTGCCATTCCGACTGTTGTGATCAACCCAATTTTAAACATGTTTAAACAGATCCCTGACTCTATTGTGGCCTGATTGCGGGGAGGGGAGGTGGAAAGATGCAGAGGCACTATGGGGAGGAGAAAGGGAGCGCTGGGGCCAAACCAGAACACTCTTCTTGCATGGTGTGAGGGGGTAGTAGGTGTCAGGGAAAACTGCTAGCCAGTGTGAGAAGATGGGGTCCTTGGCCCAAGCAGGGTGCTGTCCCGTCAAACTTTTTTTTTTTTTGCCAGTCCTGGGCTTGAGCTCAGGGCCTGAGCACTGTCCTTGGACTTTCTCAAGGCTAGAGCTCTACCACTTGAGCCTCAGCACCACTTCCGGCTTTTTTCTATGTATGTGCTACCGAGGAATCGAACCCGGGTCTTCATACATGCTAGGCAAGCACTTTAACCACTAGGCCAAACTCCTGGCCCCCCGTCAAACTTCTTTATCTGAAAACTCCACTCTGTCCCCAGCTCACTGACACACATGGACACTCCCATCCCGAGGAAGGCAAGTGTGCCAAGCATCTAAGGTGTTCAGCCTAGCTCCTCTTCAGGAGGGTAGGAAGCAGAGCAGAACCCTTTGACTAAGTCCTTACTACAAGCTGCTCCTCGGCATCCAGTTCCTCCTTGGCCCTTTGCCCTGGAAATCTTCAATGATGGGTACTTGCAGAACTAGCAAGTGCTAGGGAAGGCTGCTGTAACTACGGACTTTTCTAATTCCCTGTCTTTTTAAGCTCTCAGGAGAGGGGAAGCCAAAGATTCTTCCCAAGCCAGGTCATCCAGGTAGAAACTGTTTGTCAGAGTCCAAGAACCGTGAGGTGACTCTGGAAGTTTTCTTATATCCCCTACTTCCACCCCCATTCACCAGAAGTCTGGGTTGTCCCGTCCCAGACCTGCTATACTGATTTCTGCAAACCATGGGATAAATAGGTGGAAGGAGAGAATGAACTCCTAGAGGATTTTTTCCTCCCTTTTTGTGCCAGTCCAGGGCTTGACTCAAGGCCTGAGCTTCTTTTCCTCAAGGCTAGTGCTCTACCACTTTAGCCACAGCATCACTTCAGGCCTTTTCAGAGTAGTTTATTGGTGATTAGTCTCACATTTTCCTGTCCAGGTTGACTGTGAACCTCAATCCTCAGAGCTCATAGGATTTACAGGCGTGAACCACCAGCGCCCAGTTCCTAGAGGACTTTTTGGCCTTTCAACTCAAGTCTTTAGCCCTGATGGAAAACGAGCCACTGTTTCTTCTGTGTACTTGGTAAGCAAGGGTGACAGCTAAGGCCCGAGTCCTTGAAGCACAAGAGCTCAGTGCTTCATTTGGAATCGAGTGTCAAGGAGTTCCTTGTACCAGAGTTCTCTGCTTGGGACAAGAACTCTTTCCTATTCAGTTAAGCAAGTGGCAGGAGGGCCAGGGAGGATACAGGGAGAGGTTACTTTTGACTACTGCCCTACAATGAGGAGACAAAGGGACGCCTCTGGGTGTGAAGTTCCAATGATCCGATCACTGGTGACAGTTCCAGTCAGAATGGCCATTAGGGCCCTCTCAATGGAGCAGGGAGAGAGCAAGAGGGAGGGAGAAGAAAGAGGGTCCATCTTGAAGCTTTACTAGTGCTCAGTCACCAGAAGAAGACCCCTCTTCTTGGAGTCATTTCAAGTTCTGTTGAAGGATCCCAAACTAGTTGCCAGGCAAACATCTACTCCTCCACCCTCAACAACCACAAGCATGGCCACAGGACCCCTCTGGTATAAATGATCCCTTTTATTGTAAGTAATGTGTGACACTGGCCTGGCTTTGCACTGCAAGCACTCGGTCAAAGTGTAGTCATAACTACGGCTGCAGGTTCTTCTGCACGATCCACAATTCAGACACAGAGCTGGGAGGGTGGGAGGGAGTAAAAGGGTGGCAGAATGTGCACGGATCCAACCCTGGGCCTTTTGTGTGGCGTTGGCCTGGGCAGATGTACCCCATGGAATGATGAGAAACTGACAGAACAGCCTCTTCCCCATCAAGCCCCAGAACTGCTAGGAAACTGCTCTGAGTCCAGGATATCCTAGAACCCCATAACTTTTTATCTGAATGAGTGAATAAGAAATAATAAATTAAAATTAGGCAACAGCTTGGTCCTGAGGATGCTGAGCCAGCATGTCCACAGTGTGCACATGCACACAGATACAAAAAAATCAGGATGCTTTTGTGTTTTGGAGTGCTGGATTTGTTGGCTTATTTGAAAATTTGTTTTTCAAACACATTTCCCTGTGAAGTAAGACCCTGGGGGCGGGGCTCTTGGTGAGCCTGAAGCTGGGACACATCAAGTGCAGAGTCGTCTCATCTTGTCAGTGGCACATGCTCTACTTCCTCTCGGGGGGAATGGACTGAGGAGTGCTACAGCCATGAGGATGGTTGGGAAAGGCCGAGCTGCCACTTGGCAGCTTTGGTCGAGATGTGGGACCAGTTACCACCCTGAACAAGGGCTGAGGTGCAGGCAGGAGCAGGTACTCAGTGAACTCTCGGGCTCCCCAGCCTCAGAGGGTGGTCTGACAGAGGCTCTTGGGGAAAAGGGGGTGGTACACGGTTTCAGGCCCAATTGGCACTGTGCAACACACATTTCTTGTAAAACTAGCTGCTTTCATTTTTCTCTTCTCTCTTGAGGCGTCCATCACCTGTAACAGTCTAGAATTGATATATATAAAAACCATCAAATATGATCTGAGATATAAATTAACAAGTACAAGGCCTCACATTACATGATGTGAAAAGGCTAAAAAACAGCGATAGAAACTACATTCATAAAAGTGCATCGTCAACATACAACGAAGGCTTTGGCTTGTTCTATGCCCGCAGGAAAGTGGGCACGGCTGGCAATGAGCTGCCTGGCGCTAACCCCAACTCCCCGGAGACGCCCATCCCTGGGCATGGACTTTTTTTTTTTTTCCTTTAATGACAACTCCCAAGGAAACTGGAAGTTGGGAGGGAGGAGCTCTAGCAATAGGCACATTTTGGAAGGGAGGGGCCGGAAGAAAGACCAGCGCCCAGGCTGAGGTAAATTCGGCAGACTCTAAGCTGCTTGGAAACACTGTTTCCCTGACCCCTGCTGCCATTCTTCCCCCAGGAGGAAAGGAGGCTGAGAGCTCGCTGGGAGGGGCAGGCCTAAGGAAGAACAGAGCTGGTGGTTTGGGTCAGTTGGTGGCAGCCCATGGGCTTTTCCTTCTACCAGGTGGAGTGGGCTCTGGCCAGGCAAGATCACAACTCAGACAGCCAGACATAAATTCCCAGGGTTCTCCTGATGGGCCCAACAGGCCGGCTGGGCCATATGCCCTTGCTGTATTGTCCACCTCTGTGCAGTTAGGGAACAGATGTCAGGCCAGGAACACAAAGGCCATCTCATCAGCTCTTTCCAATCCAGCTCAAGGCCCAGGCCCACACAAGCACTCAGAGCCCTGAGGGTACAGTGTCCAGTCTCAAAACTGGATACAGCATAAGAGTGACTCCAAGTTGTAAAACAGAGACGATTAATTGCATTGACAAGACGGGGTCTCCCCGCTCAGTGGGGGGACGTTCCACATCTCAGACCCCTGCTTGGGAGAGACAAGGTCACAGGGGCAGGCAGGGCAGGCTCCTCCTTCCCTGAATAAGACAGTACATTTGCTTCATTCATCTTTGGTAAAGGACAAGGCTGGCAAAGCTGACCTGGGGGCTCTAAGGGCAAGGGAGGGCAGCCTGGGCCTCTGCCTTCTGTTGGTTGGAGGATGCTGGGCTTTACTTTAGGCTTGAGAGGGCTCATCCAGCCAGGGACACCCTGGTGGTCTCAACACCGGGAGGAACAACAGTAACACTCTGAAAATAACACTATTCATACCCTTGCAGCAGTCCTGTGCCCTGGCATCTCCGGGCTTCAGTGCTGACTGCAGAGTCAGGCCACATCCCAGGGGCGGCCGGAGGCCCGTGGCCATCTTGCACACTGTTCCCAGACCTGCCCCCTCCACGCTGAACTTAGGGACGCTGGAGCTCCTGGGTGTGGCAGGCTGGGGGGTGGCTCCCAGTCCTTGAGGCTACAGCAGCCATTGCATCCTGGCTCCAAGCTCTAGTGGCAGATGAACACTGGCTGGACTGCAGCTCCGCCATCCACAGCCTTGCCTGGGAGAAGCAGCAACTTCACTGAGCCCACAGCAAACCCTTGCCCACACAGTAGGAGGTGGCTGGCAGCAGTGTGGCCTTGAGAGCTCAGTACACAAGCTGTGCAAAGTGGTGTGTGAGCAGCTCCTCAGCTGAAGGTCTCTGACGAGCCTCCACAAAAATGCGCCTCAGGAAGTCCCTGCCATGTTCAGAGATGTGGGAGGGCAGCTGAGGATTGGTGGGCTGGGTAGCAATCTTAAAAATGGCGGCCATAGCTTCATATTCCGCCCAAGGTGGTTTCTCTGTCAGCATCTCCACCACAGTGCAGCCCAGGCTCCTGGAGAAAGAACCTCATGTCACACCTCAGCCAGTTCTGGGCTCTCTCACCTGCCCACAGCTCACTGTGATGAAAGGAGGTCACACTGAGACAGGATGGGCCAGGCTGAAGGTGACATCACAGCGCCACTTCAAGATTTCTGAGACTGGTGAAAAGAACTGCTGAGCACTAACAGATCTCAACGAGGGGCCAGGAGCATGGCCTAGCAAGCACAAAGCCCTGGGTTCCATTCCTTGGTCCCACATACTCAGAGAAGGCCAGAAGTGGAACTGTGGCTCAAGTGGTACAGTGCCAGCTTTGAGAAAGCTCAAGGACAGTGCCCAGACCCTGAGTTTAAGCCCCAGGACTGGCAAAAAAAAAAAAAAAAAAAGATTTCAACGATAATTGGATAACTTTCCTGTTGCTGTTATTCCATACCATAAATGGAATGGCACAACTACCATACAAACTTACTGTTCTAGAGGTCAGCAGTCTAAAATTGGTCTCTTGGGCTGGGAGTTTAGCCTTGAGAAAGCCCAAGGACAGTGTTCAGGCCCTGAGTTCAAGGGCCAGGACTGGCAAAAAAAAATTTGATCTCTCTATGGGGCCAGAAGTGTAGCCTAGTGGTAGAGTGCTTGCCTAGCATGCATGAAGCCTGGGTTCAATTCTTTAGTACCACATACTCAGAAAAAGGCAGAAGTGGCAGAGTGCTAGCCTTGAACAAAAAGTGTTCAAGGACAGTGCCCAGGCCCTGAGTTCATGCCCCAGTGCTGGCTAAATAAATAAATTAAAAAAAAATTGGTCTCTCCCAAGGCTAAAGTTAAGGTATCAGTAGGTTTTGGTGTTTTTTTTGTTTTTTTTCCCCTAGAGGCTGTTTCCTTGCTTTTCTAGCATCTGTATTTTTTCTCTTCTATTTCTCTCCCTCTTTCCCCCCTCCCCTTTCTCTCTATCAGTTGTAGAGTTTGAATCAGGGCCTGGGTGCTGTTCCTAAGCTCTTTTGTTCAAGGCTAACACTTTATCACTTTGAGACAAAGCTCCACTTTGGTTTTCTAGTGGTTAACTGGAGATATAAGTCTCATGGATTTTCTTACCTGGACTGACTGTGAACTGTGATTCTGAGATCTCAGCCTCCTGAGTAGCTAGGAACCACCAGTGCATAGCTTTTAAATGATTTTGTTTTCTGCTGCTAGGGATCAAACCCATAGCCTCATATATGCTAAACATATGCTCTAACTCTGAGCCACACCTTTTTTTTTTTTTTTTTGCTCATCGTCCCCCTCCTTGTCTCACTTAGCCTGGTGCTTCTAATGCCACATCGCCCACATTGATCTCCTGTCTCTCTGTGTATCACTCTACCCCTCTTAGACAAGTCTAGGATAACCTTTCCATCTCACGGCCCTTAGTTGCAGCTACAAAGGCCCTGTTGTCATTATTTTCAGATTCCAGAGTTTAGAATGTATATATTCTCTCTCTCTCTCTAAGTCACTCAGTCATAGGGCTTGAACTCAGGGCCTGGGTGCAGTCCCTAAGCACTCTACCACTTTGGGCCACAGCTCCACTTCTGGTGTTCAGATGGTTAATTGGAGAAGAGTCTGAAGGACCTTCCTGCCTAGGCTGGTTTAGAACTTCAATCCTCAGATCTCAGTCTCCTGAGTAGCTAGGATTACAGGCATGAGCCAGCTACAATGTAGACATCTTTGGGGACTATTTTTCAGCCCGACAATACTACAGAGAACTTATTATACAGTTTGACAATAATTAGCAGAGAAGTTCTCCTCACTCCTGGGTCTTTTCCACAGATAGACAGAACGCTAAGCAGAACAAATGCAAGTCATGTAAACACTAGAAGGGACAAAGTCTGTCTTTGTTTAGTTTATAGACAAAGACTTTTGGAGTAGATCCTGCTTCTTAAGGGAGTTCAGCGAGTATGAGGGAGTTTTCCCCTGAGTTCCCAGCATGAACAGGTTTTGTTGTTTGGGGTTAAACACACCCTGTTTGTCCTATGCCTTACTACATGCACTTCTACCCAGATGGAGTCTGGGCCCTGGGTACTCCAGCCTGCAAGAGGCATGTTTTCCATGTCTCTGCCAACTTAGATCACCTATAGTCCATGCTGGGAGACAGGGTCCAGCAAATCTCAGTGCTCACCACACGTCTGCCTTCCTTCCATAGCCCTCGCCACTGATAACCTCAGGGCTCATCCAGTAGGGTGTGCCAGTGACGGAGCGCATGCCCGTTCCCGACATGCAAATGGTCTGTAGGCGTTTGCTGGCCCCAAAATCCCCAAGCTTCACATTGCCAGCAGAGTCTCGGAGGATATTGGCTCCTAGAAAATGAACATGCAGAGGTTACCACCTCGGACCTGCTCCCATTTCCTACCACTTCCCACTCCCAGACCATGGACGGCTGCTGAGAGGGCAGGGCTGCCAGTGAATGAGACATGAGCTGTGTACAGCCAACAGCATTGCAAAGGTGGACCTCAGACCTATAGAGCAAAGGAACGGCCTCCGTGAGCAACACTGACAAACTGTGAACCAATCTTTATACCAGTCGCCAGTCAGGAAGGCATGTGGAGTCCCACTTTTCAGAACAGTTCAGATGGTTCAGTGGCTGACCCACTAGTCACCAAATCTCGGGCCTCGACAGCTGTGGCCCGCCTCACCCTTGATGTCCCGGTGTACAATCATGTTGCTGTGCAGGTAGGACACGCCCTCCAGAATCTGCCGCGTGTACTTGCGGGTCACGCTCTCTGTCAGGGCTCCATAGGCCTTCAGCTGGTCTTTCACTGAGCCCTAGAGACACAAAGGGTCAGAGAGGTCCCCTCAGAGGCTATGTGTAAAAGGAGATAAAGCTCTTTCCAGCCCCTAGTATTGCAGCAAAGAATGATACATCCCATTTGTGAAGTGTGGGGCAATTTGCTAGGCAGCTTGAAAAAAACATAAAACGGTCCTTCCCTTAAGTAAAATCTAGCACCCAAATCTAGCAATATGGGCCCTCTGCTTCAAGAAAGGCTACACTTCCAGGACAGGAATCAGCCCGCAGTGCCAGTCCTGGGTTAGGTTGGGCTTGAGACAGTTCTCATTTTGCATTCTGCACTTGCAACTAACAGGTAAGGCTCTCCTGACCTAATTCCCGCCATTACTCTACCTGGATCTCCAGAACCTTTGGTGCCTCAGGAGGTCAGCCTAAGGTAAGAGTGACCTCCAGCCCCATAGAAAACTCTCTTGTGAGCGTTACATGTATTCAGGGAACACATACCCCCGGCATGTACTCCATGAAGATGGTCAGAATCTTCTCGGCGCGGTCTCGCAGGCAGCCGTAGTACTGCACAATGCGCTCATGCTGCAAGTTCTTCAGCAACTGGATCTCACACTCCAGAGCACTCACCTCCTAGGGAGGGGGCAGTGATCATCTGAATGCACGTCTGCCTTCGTAGATTGATTCAGCCTACTCTAGTCTAAGCCTCAGAGGGGCCGTCTTAGAAATCTCAGCTGGAAAACAGGGGACTTGAACCGACAAGTTCTTGGTCACCTGCTAGGCAGTTCTTGGTGTGTAGCACTCCCAGCCTGAGGGTAGGCAGATAGGAAAGAGGGGCTGTGAGAGCTGAGATACGGTTAACAACTGTATCTGTGTACTCTAGTTGAGGTAGACCATATGACTCCTCCATTATGAGCTAGGCCAAGTGAGTGAACACTATGGTCCCTTGGGTTGATGGTGTCTATTGAGAGTGGAACGGATGGTATCCTTATGGCACTGGTCATCACATGTTTAGTTTAGGTTGCTTGGACTCAGTGTCCCTCTTCTAGGTGCACACTGCTCTTTGGCTCATCATCCACTTGTGGGTTAGGGTAAACGGCAAGGAAGCTTGCGGGGAAACTGGTAGAAGTCAACCCGTAACACTCCAGCCATTACTCTGTGAAATAACGAGGCAGGAATTTTGGTTGGAAGGGAAGAATTGAATTGCAGGTCAGAGTATGGGGAAGGCAGGCAGTACCTTGCTTGTCTCAGGACTGTCTGGGTCGAACTGGACCTGCTTGGAAGCAAGTTCCCGTCCTGTGTCCACATCATAGCACAAATAGACCCTGCCGAAGGCACCCTGGCCCAAAAGCTTCCCTCGGCGCCAGTTGACGGGGGCACTAGGAGCTAGAGAAGAACAGTAGGAAAGTATTATGCTGTGCAAGCTCTTTCTGGGAGCACTCCTCTCGGTTCATCTAGCTCACGTTCCCCCCTTATCTAGCATCATCCCCTCTCAGAAGAGCATCTCCATCACATCTGGTTCAGCCCAGTGCCTTGGTCCCTGGGACCTTACGATCAGAATGCCGAGAAGCCACGCACTGGCTGCAGTCACAGTGAACTGCTCTGTATGGATCAAATACCTTCCGAGGCTCCTAAATATCTTAATATGGCAGGACTGGAGGGCATGCTCTAAAGTGTACATATGGAAAACTAAATGGCTTGTCACACAGCAGCAGAGTTAGGCCTATGACCCAGAGCTGTCCACTGCTATGCCTTGGCATTCTAGTGGCTCTCAGCAAGTTGCAGTCCTTACACTTGGTTGGTACACTCCTCTCCTGCACAGAGAGAGTGTTCTCACTGTCTGCGCTCCGCAGGCGCCCACGAGGGTCCAGGTATTGCACAGCCAGACCCATGTTCTCGCCATTTGTGCTCAGGGAACGGCTGGAAGGCACCAAGGTGAATAGGTTGCCTTGATGTCTCCGTATTCGGGGAAATGTTCTTCTGCCTAAAAGGATGCAGCAGCCAGAGAGAACAAGGTTAAATGTGTAAACCGGCCAGAAGTGACAACACTAGCCCCTGCCCATCTTAGCTTCCCTCCCACCAGTCTCATCCTGGGAAGGCTGTTATCCTAAAATACCCCAAGAATCACAACAAAAGCAGAAATTAGGATTCAGCCTAGGTTCTTGTAGTCTTGGCCACAGGGAAGGAAGAAGATTGATTCACAGGCTCTTTGCAATGCCAGCCCACTGTTTAATCTCTATTCTCGAATCCTGATCCTAGCCCCTTGCCACTGGCCATCTGCTGCTGCCACAGCTGAGGGAATAAGTGAGAGGGAGAGTCAGACAGACAGACAGAGCATTCTATGAACTCAAAGGCAGAGTTCCCAGTGGCAGCATGTTGGTCCAATGCCATCCTCCTTATCTGATTTGTCTGCTGTCTTTTTCACCTCAAATCTAGATCACAATTTCTTGGAAAAAAAAAGAAAGACATAGAGAAGACCTAGTTCTTCCCAACATACCACCATCACCCACTGTTTTTTTCCAATGCCTAAGCACACTTTTTCTCTAACCAGCAGGGGGCAGCATGGTGCTGCACTTACCATCATTGTAGTCTTTGTGGTGCACAGATACATGATAACGCCGGGGGTAGGTGCCTCCTTTGACCCCTTTGTCATAGAGCTGGGTATCCCGATCTGATTAAGACAGGAGAGTTACTGTGTTCTGGGTAGGTCAATGAATGAATAAACTATATAAGACACAGGTCTTTGGAAGCTTTAAAACAGCTGGCCAAGCCCAGCGCTGGGGGCTCACAGATCTGAGAATCGAGGTCAGAAGTCAGCCCAGGAAGAAAAGTCCCCATGAGACTCTTATCTCCAATTAATCACTCAAACAAACTGAAATGTCATCCTATGACACAAAGTAGTATAGCAGCAGCCTTGAGAAAAAGAGCTCAGGGACAGGGCCCAGGCCCTCGTTTGAGTTTAATCCCCAAAACTGACAGGAAAAAAAAAGGAGGGGGGCTGGAACATGGCTTAGTGATAAGAGTACTTGCTTAGCATGAATGGAAATCTGGGTTCAATTCCTCATTACCACATAAACAGAAAAGGCAGTAAGTGGCACTGTGGCTCAAGTGGTAGAGTACTAGTCTTGAGCAAAAAAAGCTCAGGGGCAGTGCCCAGGCCTTGAGTTCAAGCCCCAGGACTGGTGAAAATAACAAACAAACAAACAAACCAGCAGGCCTATAAGAATTACTATACAGTTCTAGCTCCCCAAGTCACAGCTGTCTGTGGTCCTACCCAGATTGCCCTGCAATGCCACCCAGGTTCTATGAACTCACTCACCTGAGTATTCCTGTCTGTTGTCTGGGAAACTCTGGGCTCGAGACATTC
The DNA here is from genome assembly GCF_031878675.1 of Megascapheus bottae. Classification (NCBI taxonomy): domain Eukaryota; kingdom Metazoa; phylum Chordata; class Mammalia; order Rodentia; family Geomyidae; genus Megascapheus; species Megascapheus bottae. Next base: position 16,220,481 of record NC_143525.1, read on the forward strand.
GTGATTTCCGAAAGGATGGACTAGAAGAAACAAAAAGAAGTCACAAGGTACAAGACTTCCTTCTACTTCCAGAGTAGATGTAGGTAGAAGGCAGACATCAGACAGCCTCCTTTCCAATTGCCTTCCCCACGCACAGGACGGGAAGCAGAGGTAGAGGCAAGCAGACTTTTCCTGAATAGCATTCACCTTTCACTAGCTGGTGAGGCTCAAATCTGAAAAGACCCTAAGTAGTAAACCAGTCTAAACTCTATTCTGACTCTTTAAGCCTTTTTCCTCTTTTTTTTTTTTTTTCCCAGTCCTCAGGCTTGAACTCAAGGCCCGAGCACTGTTCTTAGGCTTCCTCAAGGTTAGAGCTCTACCACTTGAACCACAGCACCACTTCCAACTTTTTCTATGTATGTGGTATCAAGGAATTGAACTTGGGTGTTCGTGCATGCGAGGCAAGCACTCAACCATTAGGCCAAATTCCTGGCCCCTCTTCCTCCTTCTGTGGCAGTTAAATCTCTGGTCCAAGCAGTAATGACAATACAAGATTATAGTTTGCAAGGTGCTACTTTCTTAGTTATTTGACAGAGTGAGTTCTATAAAGAAGATAATAAAAATAATATAATAGCAGGTGCCAATAACAGATGCTGTTATTTATTATTAATCTTCACAGAAACCATGTAGGGAATAAACATTCCTGTTTTGCTAAGGACACACCTAGGAAAAAAGAAAGCCAGATTCAAGTTCAAGTCTGGGACTCCAGTGTTTTCCTGCCATTATAACAAGCATCTTCCTTCCATACTCATCACTATGATCCCATTTTAGAGATGGGGAAACTGAGGAAAAAAGAAGTTAAGCCACTAAAGTGTTTTCTGAGCTTGGATTGGATCTAGGTCTATCTGGTTCCAGATCTGTTCTTTCTCAGATCCCAATCCCAGAATGGGATGATAGATAAGCTCTCTGAACTAAAGTTAGGCTGAGTCTCAAGAAAAGCAGTCCAGATTGTTGCATTTTATTCCCCAGAAGAGAATAAAGCAATGGCAAGGTGGAGGAAACACCCAAGAATGGCAAGTAGGTAAATCTAACTATTCTTCCAGCACTCTCCACTATCCTAATGGCCCCTTCAGTGACTTGAAAGTGCCTTTTAAGAGGGCCACTGGTTTGGGACCGGGAGTTTGGCCTAGTGGTAGAGTGCTTGCCTAGCATGCACAAAGACCCAGGTTCGATTCCTTGGTACCACATACTTAGAAAAAGCCGGAAGTGGTGCTGAGGCTCAAGTGGTAGAGTTCTAGCCTTGAGAAAAATCCAAGGACAGTGCTCAGGCCCTGAGCTTAAGCCCAGGACTGGCAAAAAAAAAAAAAAAGGGCCACTGGTCAGAAACCCTCAAGGCAGTGACAGGAGACTGCCCCACCATTTTCAACTACTAGACCTTTTGTCTTCATTCCCTAACTCAAAGTTTAAAGGGAGTCTAAGCCAATTAGTTCCTACCCTGATAGATGTCTGAGCCTGCAGCAGTATCTCCTAGCACTTGGACCTGTGCCTTTTTGCTCCCCTGGCTAGACAGTAAACCCTAAGTAGGTACATTATCCAACTAATAAGTAACAATCAGTGCACCTATGACACATAGAGGAAAGAACACTAATCCATGCCTGGGAAGACATTAAACAAATTAAGCCACAGTAACAACATAACTATATACATAAACAGTTATACCACCACCACCACCACCAACAACAACGAAAACCAACCATCTGGCTCCCTAGCTTCTCACCACAGCCAGATGTGATCAACTGTGATTTTAAAACATAAAGAAACTCCAAATACCCTCACCAAATCAGTTATGGTATGATTATATACTTGTAATCCCAGCATTCAGGAGGTTGAGGCAGGATTGTGATTTGAGGCCAGGTTGTAGTACATAGTGAGTTCCAGGGTAACCCATGCAATACAGTGACACCTTGTCTCAAAAACACAGAAACAAAACTGGGTGCTAGTAGCTCATGCCTATAATCTTAGCTACTCAAGAAGCTGAGATCTGATGATCCCAGTTCAAAGCCAGTGTGGGAAGGAAAGCCTATGAGACTCTTATCTCTAATTAACCACCAGAAAACCAAAAGTGGAGCCATGGCTTAAAGTTGTAGAGGACTAACTAGTTTTGAGCAGAAAAGCTCAGGGGCGCAGGGTACAGTGGCTCATGCCTGTAATCCTAGCTACTTTGGAGGCTGAGATCTGAAGATCTCCGTTCAAAGCTGGCCGCACAGCAGGAGGCACACCAAAGACCTGAGACTCTTATCTCCAATTAACCACTAGAAAGCCGGAGTGGCCCTGTGACTCAAGGGGTAGGGTGGTAGCCTTGAGCTGAAGAGCTCAGGGACAACGCTCATGCCCAGGGGTAGGGTGGTAGCCTTGAACTGAACAGACCTCAGAGATAGTGCCCAGGCCCAGTGTTCAAGCCTCACAACTGACCCAAAAAAAAAAAAAAAAGAGAGAGATCAGGGGCAGCTCCCAGGCCTAGAGTTCAAGCCCCATGATTGACAAAAACAAACAAAACACAGAAGTTACTGGGAGAATCACAGAGCCATTTGCACTTGTTTTCTCCCAGAGTGTAAGAACAGAATTCTATACAGAGCAGGTAGTGTGGTATGCTAAGCAGTCAAAATATTCTGTTTTCTGATTTTCATATCACAGTTTTCTATTCCATCAGAAACACTTAAAGAGAAAAAAAAGCAAGTTTTCTCCTACAACTTCAACTGACCCTTGTTTTTCAGTCCAAATCATAACAAAGCCAAAAAGTACAATAACATAATATATGCCACAAGTCAAAACATATAAACTACTAAGAACAATGTTACTTAATAAACAAGTTGCTATTTTAAAGCTATTACATTTATTTGATTATATAACCAAAATAGTCTTGCAATGTTTGAGAAATTAAAGATGGTTTTCCTGGTAACAATAAATCATGAAAACTCATCTTGGAAAGTTTAAAAGAGAGAGGGTTTTCCTGTAAGCACTGTGGTTGAACCCTGGGTTATGGGCCAGTAGCGGAATTGGAGACATAGATGAGGCAAACCCACCTCATCAGCTCCAAAAATGACTGACCACTCATTAACTCTGAAACCACCCAGAGTCCCATACCTGTCTGCTGACCTGTCCAAGGATTGGCAGCTTCCTGACAAGGAATTTTCAGCACTGCTCAGAGGATCCAGCATCTGTAAAGCAAGCCATACAATAAAACCAATCCTAACACAAAATCCCAGCCAGATGATCCAGACTTTAGGAACTAATCAGGGCCACATACATGGTCCTGTCTGTCAAAACACAGAAAGGTGCTTTCCCCACACAGTGCAAATAATGGCTAGTAAGGCACCAATCTCCTGCTTAGCTTCAAAGGCAAGATTCCAGGAAGGAGAAAAAAGTGCTTGGCTGGCATTCCAAGGAGCTCTGCCAGGAGAGCAAAGCAGATACTGCCTCTCTTCTTGGCATTTTCTTGGCTCATCAACATTGGCACCTGGTGCTGGAGATGATACTACCCTGTAGAAGCTTCCAGTGAATTTGGGTGGAACCTTCATGCTTCTGTTCACACTCCGTAATTCATAATTTACAAAGACAAGTATGAACTTATTTCACAGATGAGTATTGTAGGCTGAAAAAGGTTAAGACAAGTTCCTAAGGTAATAGAACTAGTTGGTTCTCATTCAGTGGTCATCATTATTTATGTAACTTAAAACATTTCTTTGTCTCCTAGTCAAATGCAATAACAACAAACAAACACCTTAGGTTTAAGTAATTTTCTGAAGGTCACCTCACTTTTATTTTCTCTTTATGGGGTGGGAGTGGGATGGGAGAGGAGTCTCTAATTGCAGACTACAACTGTTCCTTCACATTCACAAGGAGTCAGTTCTAGAATTCCTACAGACATCCCAATTTGTGCATGCTGAAATCCCTTCTGTAAGACAGCACAGTATCTGCATATAACCCACACATACCCTCCCACGTTTTTAAAAATCATTATGTAGTTACTCATAATACCTAATACAATATAAAAATAGTTATTGAAATGTATTATTTAGGAAATGACAAGAAAAAAATCTGTACAGGTTCAGTACATTTGTTTTTTTCCCTGAATATTTTATCCATAATTGGATAAAATAGACATAGAAGGTCAATTATATTAACTATCTGGGCTTCAAAGCAAAGTATTAGCATTGTATAAAAAATTCATTAACGGGCCAGGAGTTTGGCCTAGTGGTAGAGTGCTTGCTTAGCATGCACAAAGACCTGGGTTTGAGTCCTCAGTACCATATACATAGAAAAAAGCTGGAGGTGGTGCTGAGGCTCAAGTAGTAGAGCTCTAGCCTTGAGGAAGTCCTAGGACAAGTGCTTAAGCCCTGAGTTCAAACCCAGGACTGGCAAAAAAAAAATTCATTAACATAAAATTTCATATACTTTCCAAGTCAACTATCTTTTCCCATTTAATATGAGTCCATTCCAACCCCAATTTCAAATGCTTTAGATCACACTACCATATATGATTTTTTAAAAATCGAACAAAAATATCCAAAAAATAAACCATGCCAGGCACCAGTGACACATGCCTGTAATCCTAGCTACTCAAGAGGCTGAGGTCTGAGGATTGTGGTTCAAAGCCGGTGGGGGCATGAAAGTCCATGAGACTCCTAGCTCCAATAAACTACCCAGGAAAAGCTGGAAGTGATGCCGTGGCTCAAATGATAGAGTGATAGCCTTGAGCACAGAGAAGTTCAGGGACAAAGCCCAGGCCCCGAGTTCAAGCCCCAGGATGCGGGGGCGGGGGAACCAAAAAACCTTGGCCAATCAATTGCAAGGTAACATTACAAATCTTTCTATGAATTCCAAGATATCCCAAAGTAGATGAAATCAACATGAGAAAAAACTGTTCCCAATCCATCAAATGCCTATTTGGCAATTTTAGACCAGTTGACAGAAACAAGAAAATGGATGAATGCAACAATGCAGCAGGTGTGATGATGGAAGAATACCAAAGGTTCAAGGGAGGCCTTGGGAAAAGCTGCCAAATCCCATGGATGCTTTTGCAAAACATGACCCTCATGAAAGTGCTGCAGAAATCAAAGGGGAAGTGAAGGAAGTGACATTGTGTTGGCAAAATCTGTCAGAAAATCAAGCCAACAAAATTAACCTGAATCATGATTTGTTCATTCTAAAAATTAGCAAATACATGAAATTAGTACCTAAATCTGATTAAAAGAATAACAAACTTATCTTAGTTTCACTTTTCAAGAAAGTCCCAAAGGAATGAATATTCTTTTGTGCTATTTTGGTCCCTTTCAAGTGGATTTTTTTTTTCTTTTGGCAGTACTAGGGCTTGAACTCAGGACCTCAGGTTTGTTTGGCTTGCTTACTTAGCTGACACTCTAACACCTGAGCTACACTTCCAGCTTAGCTATTTTACTGGTTAGTTGCAGATGAAGTCTCACAGCCCAGGCTAGCTTTGAACCACAATCCACTGGACCTCAACCTCCCGAGTGGCCAGTATTACAGGTACCTAGCTAGTCACCAGCACCTAGCTTCGGAAACAGACCTATTTTGAATTGCCTGTTTGCAGGAGTAATACTCTTCAATTAGGCAGTTGAGTAGAAAGAAAGGAAGGAAGGAAGGAAGGAAGGAAGGAAGGAAGGAAGGAAGGAATAAAAGAAAGTTATATAGGAGGTAAGATCTGAGGATCTATGATCTAAGGGTCATAGTTCAAAGCCAGCCCAGGCAGGAAAAGTGGTTTGTGGTTCAAAGTTGTAGAGTGCTAGCCTTGAGCAAAAGTGTCCAGGGACAGTGCGCTAACTTTAAGCCCTATGACTAACAAGAAAAAAAAAAAAAAGCTTAAGGATAAGCTTGTGTTAGTAGCTCCTGCCTGTAATCCTATATACTCAGGAGGCTGAAATCTGAGATCTGAAGATCACAGTTCAAAGCCAGCCCAGGCAGGAAAGCCCTGAGACTCTTATTTCCAATTAACCCACTCAAAAGTCAGAAGTTGAGCTGTGGCTTAAAGTGAGAAAGTGAGAAAGGTCAGGGACAGTGCCCAGACTCTGAGTTCAAACCTCAAGACTGAGTGGGGAGGGATTAGAGTCAGCTGTAACTCTGCTGAAAGGGCTGGAGTTATGGCTCAGTGGTATTGTGCCACCAGCCTAGGAAGCATAAGACTAAAGTGTTACAATTCCCTAGTAGCACCAAAAACAAGAAAAATTCTGCTTCAATGGAAATAGGTGCAAAAAAGTATTCAAGTAGAGGGTGTAGTTCTGCAAGGGGACTACTGAGCAGCTTCAGATAGAGAAAACCTATCCAACACCAACGAGGCGAGAAAATCTGTCCCCTAGAAAAGAATCACCGTATGCAGACAGGCCTAGTTTACAAAAGAGCTTTGGGGTGGCCTTCAAGTCTTGATTCAGGTCTCTGCCGTGCCCATTGAAAATCCATACACATAACCTCAGTTGTGCCATGGTCATATCTTGGTGCTCCCCATACTCACACACTGCTCATTGGTCTCCGGGATGAATTCTCCCTCACTGTTGATGCTGGTATAGGACCCTTGTCGGGCAATGTGCTGCTGGCGCTCAGGCACATAACCGGGGGGAGGTGAGCTTCGACCAGGGTTCTGGGAGCCTAGAACACAAAAACCAGGCATTTAACAACAGGATCCAGAACATGGGGCCCAATAGGAGCAGGTTTGGGGCCAGAGGGAGATACTAGCCCTAGAAGCCATGGATACAACTCAGATGAGTCCTGGCACCAAAGTCATACATGTCCCAGCATTCTGAGGCCAACAAATTCATTTTTTAATAGAAAGGAAACTGCAGTGACAGAGCAGGCACTAGAATATAAATGACCAAGAATTCTGCCATGAAACATGAATCAGAAAAAAATCCTGTAACAATAATCTCAGCTGACAATCAGACCAGTTTTTTCAGTCACCACCAATTCCAACATTTGGCTGGTTAACTGGAAATAAGAGTTTGATGGATTCTTTTGCCCAGACTGGCTTCAAACCACGATCCTTGGATCTTAGGCCTTCTGAGAATCTAGGGTCTATAGGGGTGAACCACCAATACTTGACATTAATATATATATATATGTATATATATATATATATATACATATTTCTGGTACTGCATTTTAGAGGATCAATGTCATTTCTTCCTATCTTAGAAAAATGGTAAATGGTCAATACAGCAGCGTTCTTATATCCTTGGGAAATATGCTCCAAGACCTCCATTAGATGCTTAAAATCCAGATAGCAGCAAACCTTATATACATCATAAGAAATATAAAAGAGAGGCCAGGAGTTTGACCTAGTGGTAGAGCACTTGCCTAGCATGCACAAAGACCTGGGTTTGATTCCTAGGTACAACACACATAGAAAAAGCTGAAAGTGGTATTGTGGCTCAAGTAGTAGAGCACTAGCCTTGAGAAAGCCCAAGGACAGTGGTCAGGCCCTGAGTTCAAGCCCCAGGACTGGGGGAAAAATAAATATAAAAGATTAACAGTCACGGGGCCGGGAGTTTGGCCTAGTGGTTAAAGTGTTTGCCTAGCATGCATGAAGACCCGGGTTCGATTCCTCGGTAGCACATACATAGAAAAAAGCCGGAAGTGGTGCTGAGGCTCAAGTGGTAGAGCTCTAGCCTTGAGAAAGTCCAAGGACAGTGCTCAGGCCCTGAGCTCAAGCCCAGGACTGGCAAAAAAAAAAAAAAAAAGATTAACAGTCATTAGCCAGGAGTGGTGGTACCCATCTATAATTCTAGCACTTGGAAAGCAGAGGCAGGAGGATCACAAATTCAAGGATATCCAAGGGTACATGGGGACATCCTGCCTCAAAAAAATCAAGGGCTAGAGCTACAGTTCAATGTTTGAGCCTTTGCATATCATGTTCAGGGCCTTCAGTTTAACCCTCAGTACTACAAAAAAAATAATAAAATTAATAAAATAAAATATTTATGTCATTATACTGTAATAAAATTACCAGTATCACTATTGTTATGTTTGGAAGCCACTGTTAAGTAATGTGTACTTGAACTGGAATGCTGTGATAAGACAACAGTCAATCTGACAACTGAGATGGTTACTAAGTAACTAATGGGCAGGGAGCACATACAGTATGGATACACTAGGCAAGGGGTTCACTTATAGCTCCCGGGGCGGGACAGCTCCAAGATTCCACCACACTACTCAAAATGAGGTACAATTTATTTTATTTTATTTTATTTTTTGCCAGTGCTGGGGTTTGAACTTAGGGTTTGAGCACTGTCCTTAGGTTTTCTCAAGGCTAGAGCTCTACCACTTGAGCCTGATCACCACTTCCAGCCTTTTCTGTGTACGTAGTACCAAGGAATCAAACCAGGGTCTTTGTGCATGTTAGGTAAGCACTCTACCACTAGGCCAAACTCCCCGCCCCAAAATGAGGTACAATTTAAAATGTATGATTTTTGAATTTCCTCAGTTAACATTTTTTGACTGAGCCAGACATGGTAATGTGTGCTTATAATTCTAACTACTTGGGAGGCTGTGGCATGAAGGTAGCATAAGCCCAATTGGAGGCCAGCCTGGACAGCACAGTGTGACAATGACTTAAAAAAACTCCAAAAAACAAAAAACTCCAACTGCAGTTGACCATGAAAAACAAAACTGCAAAGATAAGGAGGACTCCTGTACATCAGCTTAATTCTCTTAAGTTCTGGGAAACAGCAGGAATTCAGAACAAGGTAACAGGATATGCCTGGGCATCTCTATCTCTCTCTGCTGTTGTGTTCCTCTCTGCAGTGTCTCTCTTACTTCCTGTCTACCTGGATCTGGTAAGAAGACCCAACTGATACTGCAGCCAGCAAGCAAACAAAAGCTACCTCTTCAACTGCTACCTACTTGCAAACTTCCTCACTACTATGAGTAATATTATCTTACATATAAGTAATACTTTACTTTTATTGAACATTCATTTTTCTTTTTTTTTTTTTTTTTTTGCCAGTCCTGGGGCTTGAACTCAGAGCCTGAGCACTGTCCTTGAACTTCTTTTGCTCAAGGCTAGCATTCTACCACTTGAGCCACAGTGCCACTTCCAGCCTTTTCTGTTTGTATGGTGCTGAGGAATTGAACCCAGGGCTTCATGCATGCCAGGCAAGCACTCTACCACTAGACCACATTCCCAGCCCTTTTTGAATATTCTTAATAATTATCTCATTGGTTTTTTTCAATAATTTTTGTCTGGTTTCTAAATGGCAGGAATCTTGCAAAGTTATTTTTACATGTGTTACTATACTTAATCCTAATCTACACAACAATCCTGAGACATAAACAAGGGCGTGCTTTACTTAAAAGAAAAATACTTGAAGAAAAATCCTTACATGTTTAAGAAGCAGGAATCTATCCCCATTTTACAGGTAAGAGAATACAAAGCCAAGATTTATGTGTGTGTGCTGATCCTGGGGCTTGAACTCAAGGCCTGGGCACTGTCCTTGAACTTTTCTTTTGCTCAGGGCTAGCATTCTATCACTTGAGCTACAGCTACACTCCTAGCTTTTTGGTTGTTAATTGGAGATAAGAGTCTCATGGAGCTGGGCACACAGAGTAACTGAATCTACTTTGAGTATAATTTAGGAATATTGTGCTGTCAGCTAACAAAGCAATGAAATCAGCCATGGTGATTTTTCTTCCTTTTCTTTTCTTCCTTCCCTTCCCTGCTGTCTGTCCAAACAAAAAAATCCTGTTTCTCTCACTGGCCCAATGGTTCCAGAAGCCAGAATTATACATTACACTTCTTTTCCCTGAAATGAAAAAGAGTAGGTTCTTCCCGGGCACTGGTGGCTCATGCCTATAATCCTAGTACTCAGGAGGCTGAGCTCTGAGGATCATGGTTCAAAGCTAGCCCAGGAGGAAAGTCCTTGAGATGCTTATCTCCAGTTAACCACCAGAAAATAGAAAGTGGCACTATGGCTCAAGTGGTAGAACACTAGCCTTGAACTCTTCAAGAGCTCAGGAACAGTACCCAGACCCAGAATTCAAGCCAAAAGAAAATAAATAAAGAGTAGTTTCTCTTCTAAGCAGCTGAGCCTTGACCAATCAATCTGTTCAGGAGTAAAAAGGTATTACAAAATTTTACCTAGAACAAACTTTTTTTTTTTTCTTTTGTCAGTGGTGGGGCTTGGACTCTTGGCCTGGGCACTGTCCCTGAGCTCTTCAGCTCAAGGCTATTGCCCTACTCCGTGAGCCACAGGGCCACTTCCAGTTTTCTAGTGGTTAACTGGAGATGAGTCTCAGGTCTTTCATGCCCAGGCTGGCTTTAAACTGAGATCCTTAGATCTCAGCCTACTGAGTAGCTAGGATTACAGGCGTGAGCTACTTCTCCTGGCTTAAACTTTTTTTTTTTAACTTTTTTTTTCTTTTGCCAGTCCTTGGGCTTGAATTCAGGGCCTGGGCACTCTCCTTGAGCACTTTTGCTTTTGCTCAAGGCCAGTGCTCTGCCACTTGAGTCACAGGACCACTTCTGGCCTTTTCTGTGTATGTGGTTCCGAGGAATGGAACCCAGGGCTTTATGCAAGCACTGTACCACTAGGCCACATTCCCAGCCCAAGAATAAACTCAAAAACTTCTTACTCGGTGAAGTATGACACTGGTCCAAAGCATTCCTAAGTGGAATAAATTGTTCCTATCTATCACACATCGTCTGGGGTGAAATATTCATGGTTCTCCCAGCACCCAGGGCCTCTGTTACTAGTTCCACTAAGCACTCCTGTTTTGCTGTGGGATGGAACTAACTCCTGTGAGGCCAAAGCTATGGACACAGAAGAGCCTAGTGGAAAATAGCAAAGGTTTTCTGAGCTTTTATTTCTAGCCAGAGACTTTCACTTTTTCCAATCCACACCATGTCCTACCCAGAGCCAGCCCTGTTATCTGATGGGAAACTTGCCAGGCTCTATTGTGCACAGGCCCACAGCCTGGAGCAGGAAAGGGAAGTCTCCCCAAACCAATGGCTATCAGAGGAAGCGAATGGAAAAATCAGGAGTTGACAAAACTGCTCCAGGGTATTTTCAGTTTTGTTTTTATCTTTATTTCAGAAACTGGAAGCCAATGAGAGCCATATTAGCAAATGAGAACAAGTGAGGCAGGGGTGGGGACATGAACAGAACATGATACTGGAAAATAAGACTCTGTCGATCATGCATTTAAATGCTAGCAATGGCAGCAGTGAGCCCCAGGACACAAAGCTATGGTATGCAAAGCACTGCTATTCTGTGTTTCTGGAGGCAGGCTTCAGCAGGTGTAGAATTCCCTGGGACACTTTTGCCAGGCATTTTAGCTTGATTTTGATGCTCTAACCTTATCAGGACATGTGTCTAAGAGGCACATCTCAGCACTGCCTGATAGAAGAGTCCATAGAGTTCAGAGTGGTCTGGAGCTTCACCTGAAGGTATTCCACACTCAAGAGGCAGCCCAGGGTTTTGCTGTGGGTTGCCCAAATTCTTCCCAATGTGTTACTCTCTCTGCTATCCTCCTTAACCCAGAGAAGCAGTCAGAGATCAACTGTCTCCCCTAGAAATATGGTTGATTCATTTGTTCAGGTTCTGACTCAAAGTTGAAAGGCTCCTGAATTCTGACCCTTCTTATAAAGCCCTCATCAGGGTGTTGATGAAGTGAGAAAAGTGCGTCCACAGTGTAAAGGTGCACATCACTGCAAGCACAGAAACACATTTCTAAATCCCTTTCTGTCTTAGGGTACAGATAAAAGATTTTCAATAGAAAATTAGAGCAGTATTTCCCAAGTTGTTCATATGGGACCCTAATTCTCATTTTTTCACTTGGGGTTGCTATCACCATGAAGTAATTTCTACTCTAGGATCACAGCAGGATTTACAGTAAAAAGAAGCCCCCTTTGAAAGTGAAGGAAGCTGACTTTTGTGTTTTCACTTCTATAGTTGTGGTAGTTTGAAACCTGCTTTAGAGCTGGAAGCTTATACAGCACACAGAATTGTGGCTATTACCCCAGCTGTTGCTATAAGTTGGCTCATTCTTTCAACATTCCTTTTTCTTCCCTTTGCATAATTCTGCCTCCTCTCAAGAGCAAAGGCCCTTTTCCTTGTCTAGGGATTACTGCTCTTTTCTTGGATGCCTTAACCTATTCCTGCAGGAACCAGCTCACCTATGGTATTTCCTTTCTTCTCTCTCTTTCAGCTGTCTTCATCCTTCTCTTCACTACCTGCTCAGATCCCTAGCTTAAAGATATCCTGATCTCCTTTCTGACACTGCTTTTAATCCATTGCCCCCCCCCATTTTTTTTTTTCTACTAAAGGCCTTGCTTACATTCTGGCTTGCTTGGGGATGAAGTGGCAAGCCAAGGAAGAAGAAGGCATAAGAAGAAAGGCAAAGCCACTAAGTAAGATTAATAGGACAAACAGGAGTCAGAATGTAGCTTCTCTAAATATATTAGTTCAGGCCTCGCTGCATAGTTTAAGAATGCCACTCAATGTGTTATGAAAGAATAGTGTTTGAGCTCACCTTCAAAGGTGGTAGAATTTCCAGAGGCAAAGATAAGAGGAAGGACATCTTCACTTAGGGAAATCCTGTCTGGTAATCTCTTCCACATGGAGATTAACTCTTTAGGGTAATTTCATTACTGAGGGCTTTTTGTGTTGTTTTAGCATAAACAAGTTTAACAGACTAACGGGCTCAGAAAAAAAAATGGAATTCAGGTGTGTATGCTATGATGGGAAATCAAAGTGCAAACATGATGGCTGCTTCACATATTCAAAAATATATGTCATATGAAAGGTTGTATTTAGCTGGGTGAGGTGGCTCATGCCTGTAATCCTAGCTACTCAGAAAGCTGAGATCTGAGGATTGAGGTTCAAAGCCACCGTAGGCATTAAAGTCCGTGAAACTCTAATCTCCAATTAAAATTAACTAGCGGAAGTGGTACAGTGACTCACGTGGTAAAGCACTAAGCTTTGAGCTGAAGAGCTCAGGGACAGCACCCAGGCCCAGAGTTCAAACCTCACGACTGACAAAAAAAAAAAAAAAAAGGAAAGAAAAGAAAAGAAAAGAAAGAAAAAAGTTGCTCAGGAGTAAGAGTAGCACTAGAGCTAATCGGCAAAGTGAGAAAAGGCAGATTTCAGTTCTATATAAAGAGTACTTTGAAATAGAGATGTTTATTTATTTTTTTTTCATTTTTTTTTTTTTTTTTGCCAGTCCTGGGCTTGAGCTCAGGGCCTGAGCACTCTCCTTGGGCTTTCTCAAGGTTAGAGCTCTACCACTTGAGCCTCAGCATCATTTCTGGCTTTTTTCTATGTATGTGGTACCGAGGAATCGAACCCGGGTCTTCGTGCATGCTAGGCAAGAACTCTACCACTAGGCCAAACTCCTGGCCCGAAATAGAGATGTTTAAATAGGCTGTCTAGTAACCTTCAAATGGTTAACTTTTGTAATGGGAGATAAATGAGCTACACATTGCAGTCTCTTACTAGTCATAGATATGTTTATGATGACAGCCATGATGGACAAGAAGCAACAGCAGGTAGGAGGGTGAATCACTAAGGTGACTCCAAATCTACATGTAGGATTTATCTCTTATCCTTTAGGTCTGTTTTGTTTGTTTGTGTTTTTTGGGGGTGGTATGGGCTTACTCAGCTTGATTGGCACTAGACCCAGATCTTTAGCCTTGCTTTTTTGGTTCTTGATTGGACTAAGAATCTCATGGACTTTTTGCCTAGATTGGATTTGAATTGTGATCTCCGCAGCCTCCTGAGTAGCTAGCATTACAAGTGTGAGCCACCAGTGCCTGACTTGAAATCCCCTCTGCAGAACATAAGCTAAGTTTTTTTGGAGGTGGGGAGGCCCGAGCACTGTCCTTGGGCTTTCTCAAGGCTAGAGCTCTACCATTTGAGTCACAACACTTCCGGCTTTTTCTATGCATATGGTACCAAGGAATTGAACCCATTTCTTCATGCATGCTAAGCAAGTACTCTTATCACTAGGTCTGGGCGTTGTCCCTGAGATCTTCCGTTCAAGACCACGGCCCTACCCCTTGAGCCATAGTTCCACTTCCAGTTTTCTGGTGGTTAATCGGAAATAAGAATCTCAGGACATTTTAGTGTCCGGGCCAGCTTTGAACTGTAATCCTCAGATCTCAGGCTCCTGAGTAGCTAGGATTACAGGTATGCGCCACCGCGCCCAGCTCAACCTCACTGCTTTCATCATAAAGATTAAAAAAATAGGGGGCCCGGGAGTTTGGCCTAGCGGTTAAAGTGCTTGACTAGCATGCACAAAGACCCGGGTTCGATTCCTCGGTATCCCACATACACAACCAAGCCGGAAGTGGCAGAGACGAGACACAACCAAACCGGAAAAGTGGCAGAGACAAGACTGCGACGGCGACAGAGAGCCAAAGAAGCGAGCTGAGCTGAAGTGAACAGAGCCCAACCGAGTGGTGGCCGGAGCGAGCGGGGCCGGAGCGAGCAGGACCGGAGCGAGCGGGGCCTGAGCTAGAAAGGGGGCCTAGCCGGGCCGGAGCGAGCCGGGCCGGAGCGAGCGGGGCCAGAAAGAGAAAGGGGCCAAAAAAAAAAAAAAAGATTAAAAAAATAAAATCTTGGGGCCGGGAGTTTGGCCTAGTGGTAGAGTGCTTGCCTAGCATGCATGAAGACCCGGGTTCGATTCCTCGGTACCCCACATACGTAGCAAAAAAGCTGGAAGTGGTGCTGAGGCTCAAGTGGTAGAGCTCTAGCCTTGAGAAAGTCCAAGGACAGTGCTCAGACCCTGAGCCCAAGCCCAGGACTGGCAAAAAAAAAAAAAAAATCTTTACCATGAACCATAAGACCTTGTACCCCTCTTTCATTCTACCTTTCTTTCCTATGATCCCAGCTTTCTAGCCATAAGAATTGCTTTCTGTTTCTCAGTCCATTTTTTTCCTGCCCCTCAGGCCTATGCACAGGTCATTTAATACTTCTTTGTCTGGCTCCCTTTGCTTTGGGTGGTAGCCTAAAGCTTTTTTGGCCCTAAGATCAGGTCCCATTTCTTGTTAATACACTTGAAGCATCATACCTCCTTTAGTCATTTCATAACAAGTATACGACCTTTTTTGTAACCCAAGTTGCTGTTACATAGAAACTTAGTAAACAGAGAACAAAAAAAAATGTAATTTGATGGAAGATAAAAAAATAACAAGATAAGCTTCTCTTCCTATGTTACTGGCTCACCACCTATCTAATTTCTTCACACTCCAAAGGTTCAGGGTAATATCTGGTATAATGTAGAGGGTTGATTTATTAGACTCCTTCCCTGGGGAGGGCTGGAAATAGCTACACAGTTTTTGCTAATTAGACAATTGTACATACTATATCCTTATTTTATATTTCCAATTGTACATACTATCTTGCCAAGACAGTTTAGTTTGACTTTCTAAGAGTTTCACTGGCCAGTGTCTTCCTCAGAGCACAAATACTCAGGAATCATAAGCAGGAAGTTTAAGGCCAAATTCAAACTTAAACGTGATTTCTTTTTTTTTTTTTTTTTTTTGCCAGTCCTGGGCTTGAGCTCAGGGCCTGAGCACTGTCCTTGGACTTTCTCAAGGTTAGAGCTCTACCACTTGAGCCTCAGCACCATGTCTGGCTTTTTTCTATGTATGTGGTACCGAGGAATCAAACCCGGGTCTTCGTGCATGCTAGGCAAGCACTCTACCACTAGGCCAAACTCCCGGCCCTAAACGTGATTTCTTAACTTGATTCTCTCCTTTGGGGAAAAGAATAGTTAAAAATAAGAATGGTCAGAAATTAACTGGTGGCTCACATCTAATCCTAGCTACTGTGGAAACTGAGATGTGAGGATTGAAGTTCAAAGCCAGTCCACATAGAAAAATCTAAGAGACTCCAATTAACAGCAAAAATCTGGAAGTATGGCTCAAGCGGTAGAGTGCCAACCTTGATGAAAAAAGCCCCAGTACTGGTATCAAACAAACATACAACAAATAAATGAAACATAGACTCCACTGGAAGTCTTAGGATGCTTAAGAAACCTAAGCATGCTATTATGCTATTATGCTACATTGTAAGGTCCTTGAGAGTCTGGATACCATCCCCTGCAGCTTCTTTACAGTCTCCTGACCAAGTAAAAGCACAGAGAATGACTTTGCAAGTAGCAATCAACATACAATTCATGTTTGTTTAACAAATACTTACTAAAACTTTAAGATATGAGTCAGATAAAATAGATAGGGTGAGGGATAGAAATACTCACTGACAGAAAGGTGCCTGCCTCTGGGCTCAGGGGGTTGGTAGATGGTGTTTATATCCCCTGCAGACTGGGAAGCCTTGATCCGAACCTGCTTGGACACCCCAGAGTGGGAAGAGGAACTGGTCTGTAAGAGAAGAGAAAAAAACACTAAGCAAGATTTTTATGCAGGCAGGCCAACAAAGGTTCCCTGGCTTTTCCCTATGATTTGTCACACTCTCAGCTGCCTTAATATATTTAATACATGAGCTACTTTGGCTACCCTTCAAATCTCACACCCCAAAATGTCTTGGCAAACCACTATTTGCTTGGTGAAGTTTTACAGCTTCAATGATATATGACTACCGAAATCTGGTGTCCCAGTTTAATAGCAATGACCCAGATATGGAGGAATAAAAGGCATTCCTGTAAAGATTTGCCAAACAGGAGAGAAAGCTGTAAATACCCTCTCCCAAAACTCTCTAGAGACCTTAGGAAGAATAGCAGGAAATTATTTTAGCAGTATGATCACCTGCTGTGACAAGGACACAAAATGATGGCAACTTCTCTGCCCTGAAAAATTTTGGTTGCTAAACACATATTTTATTTTTGTACCAGTCCTAGGATGAACTCAGAGCTTGTGCACTGTCCCTGACCTTTCATGCCCAAGGCTGGCACTCTATCGCTTGAGCCAAAGCTCTATTTCTGGCCTTTTGCTGCTTAATTGGAGATAAGAGTTGCCGGGGCCAGTCTCAAAGACTTTCCTGCTCCAGCTGACTTTGAACCATGATCCTCAGATCTCAGCCTCCTATATAGCTAGGATTACAGGCATGAGTCATCAGTGTCCAGGTTTAATTTTTTTTTTTTCAGATTTAGTCTATGCTGGCCTCAAACTTTTGATCCTCTTGTTTCAGCTTTCTCAGTGCTCAATACCACACCTCACCTGACTGTTTTTTTTTTTTCAGTCAGTTGTACCTGAGCTTCTTTTGCTCAAGGCTAGCACTCTACCACTTGAGCCACAGCACCACTTCTGTTTTTTTTCTGTTCCTATGGTACTTAGGAATCGAACCCAGGGCTTCATACATGCTAGGCAAACACTTTACCACTAAGTCACACTCCCAGCCCCTGCATTCTACCAATTTGAGCCACAGCTCCACTTTCAGCTTTCTGGTTGCTAATTGGAGAAGAGTCTCATGGACTTTCCTGCCCAGGTTGGCTTTGAACTGTGATCCTCAGATTGAGAAAGGCTAGGATTACAGGCATGAACCATCAGTACCTGGCTAAATATTTTTAAAAAAGGTTCCACAGAGCCAAGTGACAATGACTTATGTCTACTATACTAGCTAACTTCTGAGACAGATCTGGAGAATTGAGGTTCAAGGACAGCCTGGGCAGATAAGATTCACAAGCCTCCATCTCCAAAATAACCAGCAAAAAGTAGGGCTGAAAGCATGGCTTAAGTGGTAGAAAGCCAGCTGAGCAAGCAAATCAAGGAAGTGTGAGGCAGATTTCAAACCCCAATACTGCCAAAAAAGATGAGAAAAAAATGAGGTCTCTATACTGTCTTTTTCCCAACTATAATCACTCCTAAGATTCACCTAAACCTCAAAATATCAGGACTTACATAAAATTATATAAATTATGATCTCAGGATCATACTCAACTGGGAAAAGCTATAATGGGCACCATTCTACTAGAGGTCAAAGCCCTCACAACTGGATCATCAGTCACGCTACACCCCTCCCACTTTGCACCAGCCCACTCAAACCAGCAGGTAAAGAGTCAAAGCAACGAAGCAGTGCTGGGGGCAGGGAAGAGGCTTTGCACCAAGAAAAGTTTAAAACTGACCTCTTGAGATGGGCAAGTGATATGATTACAAATAAATAGAGAAGGACAGAGACTGTGAATGGGAACTCAAGATTTATCAGTAATTTGGGTCAAAGTTTCTGCTTCTCTATCTCCTTTACCTCCCCTAAGGGAAAAAAAAAAGGTCCCATCTAAACAATCTTTACATCCTGTCCTCCAGGAAAAGGCCTCCCACTCCCAGGGCAAGTGCAGATGCCAAGCAGCCTTCTCTAGCTTCCCTGTGCCAGACTTTATCATGTTCAGGGCCGTCTTGACAAATTCTTGCTCTAACAGGAAGTCAAAACCAAGGGGAAGTAAATGTTCTTGCTGAAGCCTCCGATATGTAATAGTTCTCTGCTGAAAATCAAAAAGGAAAAAATAGCCAAAGCAACACACTGGGAAACAGGCTTATGAAGGCTAAGGAAGAAGAGCACTGCATTTGCAGAACAAGCACCAGCATGGATTTGAGATCTTCCCCCTCCCCCCGAAACAGTGTCTAACTACAGTCCAGTCTAGTCTCAGATTCACTCTAATCCAGGCTGTCCTCATTCCTCATCTTCCTGACCTCAGCCCCCTGTGTTGAGATTACAGGCATGTAACACCACACCCAGTTAGCAGCGTTCATTGAAAATGGCCAGCACAAGCTTAAATTTGTAAAAGGGAAGTTTGAAGTTGAGGCAATAGGTGGAAAGCAGACAAACAGAAAGAGTAATGGTTTCAGAACAGCTTCAGTTTGGTAGGAGAGGATGTAAGGTGATGACAACTAGGAGCCCTCCAGCAGCATCCTACTCAGTCCTATGCTTTAATGGTGGCACCAAGAAATATTTGCACATAAAACCGTGACAGTAACCATAGTTATGGAAATATCTAAGTTAGTTAATGAAATGTTCAGCCTTACTACCAATAAATTCATTTAAAAACTTTAAAAAAGTTATGAAGCTGTTATGAAGCTATACAATTTCAAACTAACAGAGCCATGTTTATAATCTGTTATGATACTTCTTTGTTCTAAGATAACCCCTTAGTGTTCAAGGAGCTCATCCAAACTTAAAACAGATGAATAAATATTGTTTACTTTTTTACCAGTCCTGGGACTTCAGTTCAGGGCCTGGACACAGTCCCTGAGCTTCTTTTGCTCAAGGCTTAGCATTCTCCCTCTATCACTTGCACCATAGAGCCATTTCTGGCTTTTTCTGTGTATATGGTACTGAGCAATTGAACCTAGGGCTTCATGTATGCTAAGCAAGCAGTCTACTATTAAGCCACATTCTCAGCTCTATATGGAGTCTTTAAGGCTTAAAAACTACATATAATATGCTTAGATTGGGCTGGGAGAGAGACCTAGTGGTAGAATGCTCGCCTAGCATGCAGAAAGCCCTGGGTTCAATTCCTCGGTACCACATTCACAGAAAAAAAAAAAAAAAAAAAGCTGGAAGTGGTGCTGTGTCTCAGAGAGGCAGATCTCTAGCCTTGAGAAAGCCCAAGGACAGTGCCCAGGCCCTGAGTTCAAGCCCTAAGACTGGTAGTAATAATAATAATAATTATAATAATAATATGCTTAGATTGTTTTTCCTAAATAAAGAGTTTCAAGCTTTTACACTACTCACATACAACTGTGATCTCAGCTCCTTGAAGTTTTTGTCTTCTCTAATACTTTTGCTAGCTTATCTTTTCTTGATTATCTTCTGAGCTGTGCAGAACAGAAGGGCTCAGTTCTAAGTTTGGACAACAAACTTTCTGTTCTGTTTCTGATGACAATCAACTGTGCTAAGGCCCCAAAACTACAATAATTTTAAGATCCTTTTCCTGGATGGTAACTGATAAAGTAGTGGAGTGACTACAAATCAGAACATCTGGATTATAGACAAGCTCCCTCATTATTTAATGCTTTACCTGGTGAAGTTAATCCAAGTCTCAATTTTCCTAGGCTACACAATGGAGAAATGCCTTCTCTGAACCCCTCAAAATTATGAAAAAATGACTAAATGAAATGAAAGCATATTTTACCATAAGGTGTTACTACTTTTAAACAGGGGCCAAAAAGGAGCAACTCTGCCCAGCCAGTTGTAATTTCTTCCTATATTTGTTCAGTAATTTTAAGAGAACTGAAAATAATTACCCTTTAGATTATCCTTGGCATTTGAACTTAAATACTAGGAAGACAGTAATAAAAATTATTGACAGGAAATGGGCAATAGTTAGATGTGAAGATTATAAGTTTACTTTTGTCCAAGAGAACTAGAGGGAACAAAACAAAGGGACTGTTTTGGTTTTATTGTATTCAAATATAAGTGACAAAGAAATTTAAGTCAGTTACTTTTATTATGATAGTGAAAAAAGGAGATTAAATAAAGTATCTTAAAAAAATAGTAGGGGCCAGGAGTGTGGCCTAATGATAGAGTGCTTGCCTAGCACGTACAAAGCCCTGGGTTCAATTCCTCAACACCATACATATGTACAGAGAAAGCTGGAAGTGGTGCTATGGCACAAGTGGTAGAGCATTAGCCTTTAGAAAGCTCAAGGACAATGCCTGGGCCTTGAGTTCAAGCCCAAGACTGAAAATAAGAAAAAAAAGACACTGGATCTGGCCACTGGTTCACATGTGCAATCCTAATTACTCATAAGGCTGAGATTTGAGAATCCCAGTTTGAAGCCCTAGATCTGGTAACTTGAACTTAAGACCTGTGCACTGTCCCTGAGCTTGGTTGCTCAAAGCTAGTGTTCTACCACTTGAGCCACAGCTCTACATCTGTCTTTTTTTTTTTTTTTTTTTTTTTTTTGATGATTGGAGATAAAAGCCTCACAAACTTTCCTGCATAGGCTGGCTTCAAACCACAATCCTCAAATCTCAAATCTCAACTTCCTGAGAAGCTAGGACTACTAATGCATGGCCAAAGAAGGTTTTTCTTTTTTTGTGTGTGTGTGTTTTTTTGTTTTGTTTTGTTTTGTTTTTTGTCGGTTATGGGGCTTGAACTCTGGGCCTAGGCGTTGTCCCCGAGCTCTTCAGCTCAAGGCTATGGCCTACTCCTTGAGCCACAGTGCCACTTCCAGTTTTCTAGGGGTTAATTGAAGATAAGGGTCTCATGGACTTTAGTGCCTGGGCTGGCTCTGAACCATAATCCTCAGATCTCAGTATCCTAAGTAGCTAGGATTACAGGGGTGAGCCACTATGCCCAGCATAACAGTTTTTCTTCTTCTTTTTTTCCTTTCTTTTTTTGGCCAGTCCTGGGGCTTGAATTCAGGGCCTGGGCTTTCTCAAGGCTAGCACTATTACCAGTTGAGCCACAACACCACTTCCGCTCTATAGTTCACTTTCATCAGTGTCTAATGAGCTCTGCTGATGTACTTTTTCATCCCTTTTCCCTCAATTTCTCTTCCCTCGCACCCTACCCAAGATAGTCACAAGAATTCACTATATATAAAGAAAAGACACCATCATTAAAAAAGAAGAAAAGAAAAAGAAAAAAAGAAGATCTCATTTCCGTACCTTGAAAGTTCATTTTCTCTCACACACACACACACACACACACACACACACACACACACATATAAATATTAAGAGGCACCTAGGCATTGTGCCTTTGTGTTTCTCTCCTAAGAGTATCTTCTGTTGGTCGTTTTTGTTTTTTGAGACAGGATCTTGCTATGTAACCCATGCTGGCCTTGAAATATATCCTCCTGCTTCACCTCCCAAGTGATCTTCCTATAAGAATTCACTACACTCAGGCCACTGTTAACTCTGAAATGCAAATCTGTATAAGTGTAATAAGCTTAAGTTTCTCAACAGTAGCAAAAAAATGGTTGCTTATATAATTATGGGATATTTATTCAGAGAAATTATGTCTAAGTTATGTGCATCCTTACAAGGAAAAGCCTTGGGGTGGCTTTTGCCCTGTCATTGCCAGGAGTGTCAGGGCTCACATGGTCATCTTTCCAATAGTTCTGGCACTACAGCCTAATCTGCAAGCAAGCAAACTATTTTAGGAATGAGGTTGCTGATGTATAAAGAACCAGTTGTCTATAATTTTTTCATCAGGAGGTTAGAGGAATATAGGGATCATGCTAGAGATTAAACCCAGATTAACTGAAAAACATAAACTTTTTAGTTATCATAGTTTTCCTTCCTTCCCCATATTTGCCAAATAACCTTTAGTTATAACTTTGATAATGACAATCTGGTTTTAAGTGACATCAAATGCAGAATGCTCACTGTCCACAGAGACAGAGACTGGGCTTTGCTTAGGCTCTGGCTTTGACAGCAGCTGAGGAATGTCAACTTCTGTCAAGGAAGGAAGATAAGACTGAAGAAATGCAAGAAGCTGCTGGGACACAACAAGGTCTACTTACATGATTTCTGTCGTGGGACAGTAGTAATATCCTAAGGCTTTTCATGCTTGAGCTTCTATCCAAAATGTCGATTGCTTTATCAAGATCATCTTGGTTTTTCAGCAGGATAGAGAGCTATGACATGGATAAAGAAAAAGGAAATCATAAAAAGAATCTACTTCAGTTTGCAAACAAACAAGCAAAAAACCCTCCAAAATCTAAAAGTAAGTCTGGCATGGCTGGGGGTATGTCTCAGTTGAGTTTAAGCATAGTGCCATCGAAAACCTAGTGTCATCAAAAAAGAAAATCCCTAAAGCAAAACAAATGAATAAACAAAATTAAACAAGTAAAAAAAATCAGCATCTGTAGATTTCAGCCAGAAACTATAGATAATTTTTTTTTTTTTTTTGCCTGTCCTGGGGCCTGGGCACTGTCCCTGAGCTTCTTTTGCTTAAGACTAGCACTCTACCACTTGAACCATAGGGAGATTTCAGGCCTTTTCTGTTTGTGTGGTACTGAGGAATGGAAACCAGGGCTTTATGCAAGCTAAGCAAGCACTCTACCACTAAGCCACAGTATTAGCCCTGATAATCCCCCCCCCTCCCGTCACACACACACACTCCGTGTCACAGGGCTTGGACTCTGAGCCTGGGTGCTGTTCCTGAGCTCTTCAGATCATGGCTACTGCCCTATCCCTTGAGCCACAGCACCACTTCCAGTTTTCTAGTGATTAATTGGAGATAAGAGTCACGGACTTTAGTGTCTGGGCTGGCTTTGAATCTTGATCCTCAGATCTCAGTCTCCTGAGTAGCTAGGATTACAGTGTAAGCCACTGCACCAGGTGCAATAAATTTTAATTTTTTCAGCAGTACTATAGTTTAAATTTAGGATTACTTGGTAATGCTTCATCACCTGAGCCACATCCTCAGATCTTTTTACTTTTATTATTATTATTACGTTATTATTATTGACATAATTTTCCATGATAGGCCTTGGCCTGGCGATCCTCCTACCTATACTTCCCATGTAAGATGGGATCACAGTAAGTATCTCCAAGCCTGGTTTATTTGCTGAGATGAGGTCTTGTTAATTTGAGCTAGCCTCAAATCAAGTTCCTCCTGATTGCTGAGTTTCAAGTTGAATTGATAGGATTACATGTGTGATGCACTGCATGATTTTTTTTTTTGCCAGTCCTGGGCTTGAACTCAGGGCCTGAACACTGCCCTTAGACTTTCTCAAGGCTAGAACTCTACCACTTGAGCCTCAGCACCCCTTCCGGCTTTTTTCTATGTATGTGGTACCAAGGAATCAAACCCAGTTCTTTGTGCATGCTAGACAAGCACTCTACCACTAGGCCAAACTCCCAGCCTCTCACTGCATGATTTTTAATCAAATAAAATAAAACTACAGGTAGGGAAGGTGGCTTAGTGATAGAGTGCTTGTCTAGCATGCATGAAGCCCCAAGTTTGATTTCTCAGTACCACATAATCAGAAAAATCCAGAAGTGATGCTGTGGCTCAAGTGGTAGAATGTGAGCCTTAAGCTAAAGTAGTTCAGGGACAGGGCCTAGGTCCTTCCTTCAAGCCCCAGACCTGGCAAAACAAACAAACAAACAAATAGCTAGCCAGGTCCCAAAGGCTCATGCCTGTAATCCTTGCTGCTGAAGAGGATGAGATCTGAGGACTGCAGTGCAAAGCCAGCCCAGGCACAAAACTCTGTGAGATTTATCTCCAATTAACCACTGGAAAACTGGAATTGGTGCTGTGGCTCAAATGATAGAGTGCTAGTTTTGAGCTGAAGAGCTCAATGATAGCGCCCAGGTCCAGAGTTCAAGACCCACAACTGACCAAAAAAAAAAAAAAAAAGAAAGAAAGAAACTAACTAAATAAAACTACATACACAGTGAAGAGACCCGGGGTGTGGCTCAGTGGTATACCAAGCATGCTCAAAGACTTAGGTTCAATCCCCAGCATTGCAAAAACAAAAATTACACAGTGAAGATCTGTCAAAGAGCTGTAATTTTCTCAGTTTTCATGTCTTGTTTTTCAACTCATTTCTCTTAGGTTACATTTCTTTTTCTTTCTTTTTTTTTTCTTTATATAGTGCTAGAGTAAACCCAGGACCTTGAACACAACTGTTCTACTAGAGTCATACTCCTAGTCTTTCTGCTTTTAATTTTTTTCAGATAAAAGTCTCAAGCTAACTGCTTAGGATTGACCTCAGATTTGGCTCTTCCTAATAGACCTTCTCCGTAGCTGGAATTATAGCATACACTATGAAGACTGGCATTTATTTATTTAGTTAGTTAATCAGTTATTGTGCTTGTATTGGGGTTTAAACTCAAGAACCTTGATGCTTGTTTGGCTTTTTTCCTCTACTGGCTTATTTACTCAAGGCTAGGGATCCTACTACCTGGGCCATTCCTTCACTTATAGCTTTTCTGGTGATCAACTGGACATAAAAGTCTCATGGACATTTCTTCTAGGCTAGATTCCAATAGTGATCTTCTTATCTCCCCCTCCCAAGTAATAGGGATTACAGGTATGCACCACCATGCTCAGCCTGAAGTACATGTTTTTCACTACACATAAATATACACCAGCCCAAGAAAATTGTAGCTTTTAGCGCATTCTTGGAGCTGGGATAATAGAGTAGTACCAACATTCAAAAGAATTTCTTCCTGGATGAGGTTCAAAGCAGGAGTAAATAAGGACTGTTAGAGTAAGGTAAAGAGTGGTTAACTAAATCAATGGAGTAGCTGCTAACTCCCGAAATAAATAAGCTATAATTAGATATTAAACTCTGAGAGAATAATTTACCACTTATGATTATAATGGAAGGTCTACCCACCATTTTTTCATACCTCCCCAACCCCTTCTGAATCTTCTGCATCTTGTTCAGGTTGTGCTAGAAAGACACTATTTAAAAAGGTAAGATAAAATAAGCTCTGATCTTGGTAGCCAAGCAAATATTCCACAATGGAATTTTAGAACTACCTGCACTGAAGAAGTAAGAGGAAGGAAAAGAGCTGTGCAATCTCCAATGCAGAAAAACAAAAACAAAGTCTGGCACCGATGGCTCACGCCTGTAATCCTAGTCTGTGAGACTTTTTTTGTTGGCGGTTGTAGAGCTGTATATCTGAGTTCTTTTACTCAAGGACAGTGCTTACCACTTTGAGCCACAGTTCTATTTCTGTTTGAATAGTTATTGGGAGATAGGAGTCTCATCTGGACTTTTCTGCCCCAGCAGGCTTATTTATTTATTTATTTATTTATTTATTTATTTTGGTCAGTCACGGGGCTTGAACTCTAGGCCTGGGCGCTGTCCCTGAGCTCTTGAACTCAAGGCTACCGTCCTACCCCTTGAGCCACAGCACCAGTTCTGGTTTTCTGTTGGTTAATTGGAGATAAGAGTCTTACATACTCAGGGGCTTTAGTCCCGAGGCTGGCTTTGAAGGAAGATGTTCAGACTCAGCCTCCTGAGTAGTGAGGATTACAGAGATAAGCCATGGCACCTGGCTAGGCTTGTTTTTTATTTGCTTGTTTTGTTTTTTTGATTTATGTGGTACTGAGGAATCAAACTCAGGGCTTCACGCATGCTAGGCAAGCACTCTACCACTAAGCCACATTCCCATTTTCTTTCCCCTCCTTCCCCTCCTCCCCACTGGCTAGGAACCATGGTCCTCAGATCCCAGCTAGAATAACAAGCATGAGCCACTGGTACGCAGCTCCACCAGTGAGACTCTTATCTCCAATAAACTACTCAGAAAAAGCTGCAAGTTGCACTGTGGCTAGAATGCTAGCCTTGAGCACAGAGAAGCTCAGGGACAGTGTTCAAACCCAAAACTGCCTCCCTTCTCTCTCCTCTCCCCCCACCCCCTGTAAATAAACACCAGAAATTTACGTTTTTAATAGGAGCTCTAGCAGGAAGATATTAGATGAACAAACTAAAAAGTATTCAGTTAAGCAGAGAGGAAAAGGCAGGAAACTATCCCTACACTACTCATTTTTCTCACCTCATTGTTCATGTAATGTAGATCCAGAGATTGTCCAAATACTGTTGTCACCTTGTGCTCTACATCTTCATACCTCACAGGCCGGCTGAATGCTATAATTCTGAAAGGGAAGACAGGAAGACAGGTTAACTGTATATTTAAAATTTAGGACTTAGGGCTAGGATGTAGCTCAGTGGTAAAGTGCTTGCCTATCAAGTGCAACATCCTGGGTTCAATCTCCAGTACTCCCCCCAAAAAAGGAAAGACAAAAATTCAGGGTTTAGAAAGTAATGGGCTGAATATATTTTTCTTTTCTTCTCAGGGCTAGGAATGTAGCTTAGTGACAGAGTGCTTGTCTAGCATGGATGAAGCTCTTGGTTTGATTCCTCAGTACCACATAAACAGAAAAGGCCAGAAGTGGTGCTGTGGCTCAAGTGGTAGAGTGCTAACCTTGAACAATAAGAAGCTCAGAGCCAGAGCCTAGGCCCTGAGTTCAAAGCCCCAGGACTGTCAAAAAAAAAAAAAAAAAAAAAAAAAGAGGGCCGGGAGTTTGGCCTAGTGGTTAAAGTGCTTGCCTAGCATGCATGAAGACCCGGGTTCGATTCCTCAGTACCACATACATAGAAAAAAGCCAGAAGTGGTGCTAAGGCTCAAGTGGTAGAGCTCTAGCCTTGAGAAAGTCCAAGAACAGTGCTCAGGCCCTGAGCTCAAGCCCAGGACTGGCAAAAAAAAAAAAAAAAGATTGTCTTTTTTTTCTTCCATTCAGTTCACCTTTTTGTCTATGTTTTTTTCTCTTATTATTATTATTATTATTGCTAATCCTGGGACTTGAACTCAAAGACTGAGCATTGCCTTTTAGGTTTGTTGATGTTGTTTTGCTCAAAGCTTTGTTCTACTACTTGACCCAAGTTCCACTTACAGGTTTTTGCTGGTTAATTGGAGATAAGAGTCTCACAGTCTTTCCTGCCCAGACTGCTTTTAAGTATCAATCCTCCTAGCCTCCCGAATAGCCAGAATATAGGCATAAGCACCAGTACCTGGCTTTCTTTTCTCATCTACCTTCTCACACTTCACCTAGGTATCTTTCAAGTTTGAAAATAGCTCTCACAGGCATCGCTCAATCCCAACCATTTGTTTTATTTCTTTAGTTAGGGCCTTTCTGTCAATGTAATTATCACAGCAGATGACTAGACACAAGAATTGTTTCACATATTCCTGTTAGGAATCAAGCTAGAAAGCTTGGAGATCAAGGCAATTTGCAGAGATGAATAATTTTGAAAACATAGTCTAAAATCCTAAGTGAGGGGCCAGGAGTTTGGCCTAGTGGTACAGTGCTTGCCTAGCATGACCTGAGTTCGATTTCTCCGTACCACATACATAGAAAAAGCCAGAAGTGGTGCTGTGACTCAAGTGGTAGAGCTCTAGCCTTGAGAAAGCCCAAGGACTGTGCTTAGGTCCTGAGCTCAAGCCCAAAACTAGCCAAAAAAAAAAAAAAATCTTGGGCCGGGAGTTTGGCCTAGTGGTTAAAGTGCTTGCCTAGCATGCACGAAGACCCAGGTTCGATTCCTTGGTACCACATACATAGAAAAAAGCCAGAAGTGGTGCTGAGGCTCAAGTGGTAGAGCTCTAGCCTTGAGAAAGTCCAAGGACAGTGCTCAGGCCCTGAGCTCAAGCCCAGGACTGGCAAAAAAAAAAAAACCTTAAGTGACTCAATTCCAAGACTTGAAAGGCCTTTTCTGTTGTTCAGTTTTGAGATGTCACAGAAACTTCAACACTGATTATCCTCAAAATTGAAATTTCCTATTACCTTGAAATATGAAAATACATATCAAAACAAAATTCATCTCAGTACATTCAGGCAGGACAAATCTAGTGGAGGGGCAGCTCTCAATATAATATGGACTCTAAAATTCTTTCCTCCCTCTATGCTTACAGGACTAAGTATATGGTCTTTTACATCTTCTTCCTTGCTCCAACAGAGTGGGAAGTGGTGTAACTAGCTACTCAGAAGGCCAAGACCTGAAGGATCTCAGCTCAAAAATACCCTAGTCAGAAAAAGCTGAGAGACTTAATTTCTAACCAGCAAAATGCTATACTAGAGCTATTGTCTCTGGTGGTAGAAGGCCTGATATGAGTAAGAAAGTTGACTTCAAGAGTATGAAACTCATTGAAGGACATCTGGGCTATGGCACATAGTGCTGCAATGAACACGATTGTGCTGGTGGCTGTACTATAACCTTGTTTGTGTTCTATTGGATAATTGCCCAGGAATGGAATTGCTGGGTCACAGGGTAGTGCTGTTCAAGTTTTGAGGAATCTCCATATTGCTTTCCAGAGTGTTTGAATAAACTTACATTCCTACCAGCAGTGTAATCAAGTTCTCTTTGGCCATATCCTCGACAGCATTTATTGTATGTTTTCTTGAAGGATATTGTACCATTCATAAGGAAATGGGAAGACATGGAAAAAATTATACTTAAGCAAAGTAAGCCAGACCCAAAAGAACAAAGGTTGCACGGTTTCCCTCAATTGTGGTAGATAGAATATACATACATCGTGTCTATAAGTAAATCAGTAAGTAAACATGCTGAGTGGTAGGCAAATGGTTACAAATGAATTAACTGAAGTATAATAGACTCTAAGGAGAGCTCAAATAGTATAAGTTTTTAGAAATACTAGGTCAAAATCCCCAAAAACCAGCACTAGGAAATGAGTTTATGCAAAGGGGAGAGGGGAAGGGAAGAGAAGTAGATGAATGAACAGGGAAAGTGGAAGAGAATGCAATAAAGAATTCACTGTAATACCACAACATTAAGAAAAGCAAGGGAGGCTAGTGGTAGAGTGCTTGCCTAGCATGCACAAAGACCTGGGTTCCATTCCTTGGTACCATATACATAGAAAAAAGCTGGAAGTGTTGCTGTGGCTCTAGTGGTAGAGCTCTAGCCTTGAGAAAGCCCAAGGATAGTGTTCAGGTGCTGAGTTCAGGCCCCAGGACTGGCAGAAAAGAAAAGAAAAGCAAAGTAAGGGAAGGGATGGGTGGAAGTGGGGTGGGAATGTTGAAGGGGATGACACTGACCACGATGCATTGTATTTATAAACTTAAACTGCTTTGTTAAATGGCACCTCCTTTTTTTTTTCCCCCAGTCCTGGGGCTTGAACTCAGGGTCTGGGCACTATCCCTGAACTTATTTTGATTAGGGCCAGCAATATACCACTTGAGCCATAGCACCACTTCCAGCTTTTTCTGTTCATGTGGTACTGAGGAATCAAACTCAGCACTTCATACATGGTAAGCAAGCACTCTACCTCTAAGCCACATTCCCAGCCCTTGACCAAAAAAATCTTAAGATATGAAATTAGAGCTGCTTAAATTTGGCTTCTAAGTGCTCAATTCTCTGTATAGCTACACACTGAAAATACCATGGTTCCTGAAAACAACTCCCTATAAAGAGAACACACTTGATACCATTCTACTCAGTGCTTCAGAAGGCCATTCCTGCCTGACCACCTTAAATATTTGTGGTTTTAAACTGGCAGCTTCTCTGAAATCAAACACATACACTTTCTTTAGTGTAAGTCTAGTCACTATAACTGCATATCATTTTGGGAACAGGGAATTCACAAGACCATAACTACAAATTAAATTCCAAAAAATAATTGGGCTTTTGATTCCATACCTACTTCTGAAGAATCTCTGCTGCTCCATTTTGACCATCCAAAACCCAGTTAGGTAAAAAATACGGAGAAAGCAGCAACAATGAAATAACAATTTAAACTGAGGACAGAGCTTAGATCCTCAATTCTTCAAGTCTGGAACAGCCCTAGAACCTACACAGGAGCCAGAGGCTCTTGCTTTGTAGGCTACAATTTCCACCATGTTTCTAGTAGTAGCCTCTGATAATTTCATAGCCTTGTGAATGGATCTTTTTAAGGGAGAAAAGCAACCATTCATTTCCCCTGGAGTTAGTTTCAAAGAAGGCTGAAGCTGAGAGCTGGTGGCTCATACTTGTAATTCTTGCTACTCAAAAGCTAAGATCTGAGGATTGCAGTTCAAAGCCAGCTGGGCAGGAAAGTCTGTGAGAACCTTATCTCTAATTAACCATAACTAAAAAGAAAAACAAAACACCATACACAAAAACAGAGGCCAGGAGTATGGCCTAATGGTAGAGTACTTGCCTAGCATGCACCAAGTCCTGGGTTTGATTTCTCAGTACTTCATACACAGAAAAAGCCAGAAGTGGTGCTGTGGCTCAAGTGGTAGAATAAGCCTTGAGAAAGCTCAAGGACAGTGCCCAGGCCCTGAGTATAAGCCCCAGGACCAGCACAAAGAAGAAAGGAAGGGAGGAGGGAGGAAGGGAGAGAGGGAAGGAAGGGAGGGAGGGAGGGAGGGAGGAAGGGAGGAAGGGAGGGAGGGAAGAGGGACACAGAGAGAGAGAGAGAGAGAGAGAGAGAGAGAGAGAGAGAGAGAGAGAGAGAGAGAGAGAGAGAGAGAGAGAGAGAGAGAGAGAGAGAGAGAGAGAGAAAGTGTTGAAACGTGACAGGTGGCAGAGAACTTTCAGAAAAAAGAATGGATAGCATTACTAAGTTTCCTCAGTGAGACTCTTATGTAGAAAGACATTATCGTAGACATGCATTGTACCTCTGTAAACACGAAAAGCAAAAGGAAAAAGGATGGCAATGAGAGGGAGAGAAAGGCAAAGAGTAGAAAACAAATACTGAAAGTCACATTTACAGGCCTATAGCATGCACTAAAACACACATAGAATAGTCCATGTCCAGAGAGATTAATAGTCCTTTTTTCTCCATTCAGAATTTCTAGCTTGGCTTCCCATAATAAATAAAATATCAACAATGAAGAGTTTCATGACATTACTCTGACTTCTCTAACAAGGAAAGGATCCAGTATACAGAATAAAAAAATTCTTGCCACGCTTATGCCTGTTAGCTATTCAGGAGGCTGAGATCTGAGGATCGAGGTTCAAGGCCAGCCCAGGCCCTAAAGTCTGTGAGACTCTTTTTTTTTTTTTTTTTTTTTTTTTTTGGTCGGTCATGGGATTTGAACTCTGGGCCTGGGCGCTGTGTCTGAGCTATTCAACTCAAGGCTACCACCCTACCCGTGGGCCTTGGTGTTGTCCGGGACCTCTTAAGCTTCAAGCTACTACCCTACCCCTGTAGCCACAGCACCACTTATGGTTTTCTAGTGGTTAATGGAGATAAGAATCTCTCTTGGCCCAGGCTGGCTTTGAACTGCTATTCTCAGATAGCAAGGATTACAGGCTTGAGCCACCGAGTTCCTGAGACTCTTATCTGCAGTTAACAACTAGAAAATCTGAAGTGGTGCTGTGGCTCCAGGGGTAGGGCAGTGGCCTTGATCTGGAAAGCTCAGGGACAGCACCTAGGCCCAGAGTTCAAGCCCCACAATAACAACAGCAACAACAAATTCTTTCTATGCCTCAACGAAACTTTCAAAACTGATGGACTTGGTATCATTTCCCATAACCTAGAGACATCACAAAGAAATGTCCAACTCACTAACTTAGCCCCTTAGTGGCCAAAGGCTCTATAGGGCATAGCAGTGGCACCATGTCCACAGATGGCACAACAATGGTTGTCTGGAATCTATAATCTGAATAGAGCCAGAACCTCCCCTAGCAAAATGGCAAGACCACACAGTAGCAGAACACAACAGGATAGTAAAATACCAGCAGTTGAAATGGCTTCCAGTTCCAAGAGCAGAAACAAGGTTAAATTGGTAGGCCAAGTAAAACTTTCCCAGGTATGTCCATCCCCCGAAAGTGGCCCTATAGGAATTATAACAGGGGCACAGTTACTCAAGCTCCTTGCTTTCAAAGGACCTCAGCACTCAAGAGAAAACCACTGAAGAGGAGACAACTTACCGCCTCTCTCCGTTGTGTTCAAACTTGATTCTGACGTCACTCTGCCAAAAGGAATGATAGACAGGTTAGATGGTTTTCTGGCACAAGTTATTCCAGTCATTTCTACATTAGTCTTGAGAAGTCCTTTTGTGACACTGGATACGCATTACCAACAGGCAAACACCTGATGGATTCTGGTCCACTTCCTCTACACAGAGGGGTTTCCCTTTTCAATGACTTACAATTTCCAATTTTAACTTTGGACAACAAAACCCTAAGGCGTAAGGCTCCAAGATGGTGGGACCAGGAGTGCAGCCTAATGGTAGAATGCTTACCTAGCATGCAAGAAGCCCTGGGTTCAACTCCTCAGTACCACAGACACAGAAAAAGCAGTAAGTGGTGCTGTGAGCTCAAGTGGTAGAGTGATAGCCTTGAGAAAAGCCTAAGGACAGTGCTCAGGCCTTGAGTTCAAGCCCTGGAACTGGCCAAAAAAAAAAAAAAAAAAGAACCCAAGATGGTTGCCACAGCCCAAGTGTTATACTTTTTTTTTTTTTAGAATTTATTAATGTTGATTTTTACATCATATTTTATTTTATTTTTTTATTTTTTTTCTATGTATGTGGTACCGAGGAATCGAACCCAGGTCCTCGTGCATGCTAGGCAAGCACTTTAACCACTAGGCCAAACTCCCGGCCTACATCATATTTTAAATGACAAGTTTAACAAACAAGTGTTCAAGGAGGGAATCTCTATTTATAATCACTGGGACTTAGTATTTAGAACTTAATCAAAATTAGGCTAAGGGTTTGTATGTCATAGAAACATATTAATTTAAGAAATAAAACATGTCTATAGAGTCATAGGTTTTTATGTCTATATAGTTATGTTTATATTTCCATTACCATGTCCATAGCTTTGGGTATACAATTATTGAGTCCTCGCTCTTGTACTCTTTGGATTTAATAGCCACATATTAAGGATACCATGCACCTTTTGTTCTTAGGTCTTGACTTATCTCACTCAACATGATTCGCTCTAGATTCATCCATTTCCCTGTGAATGCCATTATTTTATCTTGTCTGTTGGCTATGTAGAATTCCATTGTGTATATATACCACATTTTCTGTATCCATTCATCTGCAGTAGGGCATCTGGCTTGTTTCCATTGCCTGGCTATTGTGAATAGTGCAAAGATGAACATAGCTGAGCAGGTGTCCTTATAATATCTTGGGTCATGATGTTTAGGATAGGTGCCCAGAAGTGGTATGGCGGGCTCGTAGGGAAAGTCTATTTTCAGTTCTTTAAGAAACCTCCACACTGCTTTCCAGAGTGGCTGAACTAGTCTGCATTCCCACCAGCACTGTAGTAGGGTTCCTTTTTCTTCACAACCCCGCCAGAAACTGTCATTACCAAGTGTTATACTTTTACACAGCAATTAACTTTCTTTCTTTCTCTCCTTCTTTCTTTCTCTCTCTCTCTCTTTCTTTCTTTCTTTTTTTCTTTCTTATTTTCTTTCTTCATGCATGCTAGGCAAGCACTCTACCACTAGGCCAAACTCCTGGCCTTCTTTTTTTTTTTCTTCTTTTTCTTTTTGGTCAGTCGTGGGTCTTGAACTCTGGGCCTGAGTGCTATCCCTGAGCTCTTCAGCTCAAGGTTACCACTCTACCACTTGAGCCACAGCACCACTTCTGGTTTTCTGGTGGTTAACTGGAGATAAGAGTCTCATGGACTTTTGTACCTGGGCTGGCTCTGAACCATACACAGCAACTTTCTAATCTTATCCATTTCTACAACTGATTCTGGAACTGCTCCTACCATATCACCTCTTGTGCAGGATAGCTTCCTTCTTTCCTAGCTGTATCCAAAGTGACCTGGGTAACCTGTAACATCTGGGAGAGCAAAAATCATATTTATCCTGTTGTATATCCCAAGTACTAAGCAAAGAATATGATATGTAATATTCTGTAAAATGGCTGAAGGAACTGAAGAACAGAACTGTGTGTAAATGTTTAAAATAAGGAGAAGTAAGCAAGATGTAGTGCCTTGGGCCTATAGTCCCAGATCCAGGAGACTGAGACAGGAGGTTAGCAAGAGCTCAGGAGTTTGAGGTTAGTTTGGCAACACAGTGAGATCTAATTCCTTTTTGAGAGAAGAGTGAGTAGAAAGGAAGGGAGGAGAGGGGAGGAAAGAGGAGAGGAGATGCTGGCACTCAGGATGTAGCTCATTGCTAGTACTTGCATAGCACTCATGAGGCCTTGGGTTGACCCCCAGCACTACACAAAAATATTCTTTAAGTTAAAAAGAAAAAATAAAAGAAAAACAAGGAGAAATAGAGCTTTTTGATTATTTTTAAAGAAAGAGAAAGAGATATTGGGGTAAATGAGCAACTTGAGGGGGCTTAAGAAAATAACAAAAGTTGGATGTTGGTGGCTCATATCTGTAACCCTAGCTACTTGGGAAGCTAAGAGAAGAAGGATCTCAATTTTAAGGCCAGATGGGGCAGAAATAATTCGTAAGACCCCATCTCAAAAGTAACAAGCAAAAATAGGGCTGGGAGTTTGTCTTAAGTAGTACAGCCTCAGTGCAGAAAGCAAAAAAGCCCTGAGCTCAAATCCCAGTACTACAACCAAAAAAAAAAAAAAAAAAAAAAAAAAAAGAAAAGAAAATGAGAAGAGAGGGAAATAGGTATTACAGAATAAATCAACAGTTATCAAGGAAAAGACCATTAAAAAAAACCAAAAACAAAAACAGCAAATAGGGTCAAGCTGTGTAGCCTAGTACGCATGAAGACCCAGGTTCGATTCCTTGTACCACATACATAGAAAAAGTCGGAACTGGTGCTGTGGCTCAAGTGATACAACACTAGGCCTTGAGAAACCCCAAGGACAGTGCTCAGGCCTGAGTTCAAGCCCCAGCACTGACCAAAAGAAAAAGAAAGAAAGAAAAGGAAAGTTCACAGATGATGAATGAAAATTATACTGAGAGAGGAAAGAGGTAATATTGTCCAAAAAGAAATGAGATCATTACCTGGTTAATGTAATTGTAACTCCTCTGAATATCACCTTTGTAACAATAAATAAATAAAATTATACTGAGAAAGACTAACAGATTGTGGCTGGAGAGAAATAAAAGTGTTTCAGGTTTTCTAACCATGAGAAAAACATAGAAGTCAAAGAATATGACAAAAAGGAGAGTTTAAAAGAAATGAAGAGTATATATAAGACTTCCTTTCCCAAGGGATTAGGATACAGAATTATCTTCCAACCCACTGAATTGAAACTGTGGCTGTAATTTAGTTCTAAACATGATTGAGGATTCATTCCAGTGAGACTTCATTCATGTGAATTACAACTATTAATATTTACTACATTAGCTGGGTAGAAATAATAGCTGGGCACAGTAATGCATAGCTGTTACCCCAAGCTATAAGAGAGAATGTGATTGGAAAAACCAAGGTTTTAAGGCATCAGGGCAGAAATGTCCAGAGTATGCCTGTAGTCCCAAGCACAAGAAGCCTAAAGTAGACTTATTGAGAGGCTCAGGATACCCAAGCAGAAAGAGAGACTATATGTGAAAAATAACCAGCAAAAAGCAGGCCTAGGGCCGGGAGTTTAGCCTAGTGGTAGAGTGCTTGCCTAGCATGCACGAATACCCGGGTTCGATTCCTTGGTACCACATACATACAAAAAAGCCAGAAGTGGTGCTGAGGCTCAAGTGGTAGAGCTCTAGCCTTGAGAAAGTCCAAGGACAGTGCTCAGGCCCTGAGCTCAAGCCCAGGACTGGCAAGAAAAAAAAAAAGGACAAATTCCCCAAAGGGAGTCAAAGACATCAACCACATGAATGTGTGATTTGTGTAACTGCCAAATAAAGGACAGTTCAAAAGTGAAAAAAAAAAAAAAAAAAAAGCAGGCCTAGAGACTTGGCTCAGTGGTATCATGGCAACGTAGCAATCACAAGGCCCAGAGTTTAAACCCCAATATCACCTATACACATATATATTTATATACACAGACATACACACACAGAAAACACACTAGAGTGCTTGCCTAGCATGGATGAAGCCCTGGTTTTGAGTCCTCAGTACCATATAAACAGCAAAGGCTGGAAGAAGTGCTGTGGCTTAAGTGGGAGAAATGTAGCCTTGAGCAAAAGAAGCTCAGGGACAGTGCCCAGGCCCTGTGCCAAGGTCCTGGGTGCAAGCCCCAGGACTGGCAGGACAAAACAAAAGAAATTCTTATTTACTTATTTATTTTGTTGGTCCTGGGACTTGAGCTCAGAGCTTGGGTGATGGCTTTTAGCTTTTTTTTTTTTTTTTTTTTTGCCAGTCCTGGGCTTGAGCTCAGGGCCTGAGCACTGTCCTTGGACTTTCTCAAGGCTAGAGCTCTACCACTTGAGCCTCAGCACCACTTCCAGCTTTTTTCTATGTATGTGGTACCGAGGAATCGAACCCGGGTCTTCATGCATGCTAGGCAAGCACTTTAACCACTAGGCCAAACTCCCGGCCCATGGCTTTTAGCTTTTACACTTAAGGCTAGAGCTCTATCACTTTGAGTCATAGCACCACTTCTGGTTCTGTGGTATATAATTGAAAATAAGAATCTCATGGAATTTCCTGTCCAGGCTGGCTTTAAATTGTGATCCTCAGATTTCAGCCTCCTGAATAGATAGGATTACAGGCATGAGTTACCAGAACCAAGCAAAACTGAGCTATTCTTATAAGAAACTGCATTACAATAAAGTTAAATTTTCCCAAGGTCAAGTCAAGTCATGAGCTGGGGGCAGGGGCTTTGGGGAGGGTGGCACAGACATGGATGGACAAGCACATACTTAACCTCATTGTAATTCAACTTCTTATGGAAGAACTAGGATTTAGATCTGGAAGCCTCACTTTTATTTGTTTGTTTGTTTGTTTGTCAGTCGTGGGGCTTTTCTGGGCCTGAGCGCTTATCCCTGAACTCTTTAGTTCAAGGCTAGCACTCTGCCTCATTAAGCCACAGCCTCACTTCCCATTTTCTGGTGGTTAATTGGCGATAAGAGTTTCATGGACGTTAGTGCCCAGGCTAGCTTCGAACTATGATTCTCAGACCTCAGCCTCCTGAGTATCTAAGATTACAGGTGTGAGCCATCATGCCCAGCAGAAGCCTCACTCTTAATTATCAAGTTGTATTTCAAATTAGCGTCAAAGTAGCAAATGAGGTTTATTTCACTCACACACACACCTTCAGAAGAAACACTGGAGCCAGGTGCCAGTGGCTCATGCCTGTAACCCTAGCAAATCAGGAGGGCGAAATATGAGAATTGGGGTGTGAAGCACCAGTTTGTAAGACTCTTATCTCCAATAAACTACACAGAAAAAGCTAAAAGTGGCACTGTGTGGCTCAAGTGGTAGAGTGCTAGACTTGAACACACGGAGGCTCAGGGACAGTGCCCTAGTTCTGAGTTCAAGCCCCAAAGATCATTAAAAACAAAGGAAGGAAGGAAGGAAGGAAGGAAGGAAGGAAGGAAGGAAGGAAGGAAGGAAGGAAGGAAGGAAACACCAGGAAAAAAAACTTTATGTGGCCTGACTTATATGATTTATTTGGAACTCAGAAAGAAATGACAAGTTCCTATATCAGGAATAACAGTGGAATCAGAACCAAGAGATTGGGCTACTAATCATACAGCAAGCTGGAGAACCACAGAGGAGCCTTTGGTTCAGATTGTGGGTAGATGGGAGTGAGAAACCAGGAAGGGAGTGTGTTCCTATATGATCTGCATTCTAGACACACAGGCAAATGGGAGGGTGGAGGAGTAATGTAGAAGAAACTACTGTTATCAGTCAAGGTTTATATAGGGGACTGAAGTTTTTTCCCTGACCTCTTTTTTCCTTCCCCTAAAATGCTATACAGTGATAGTCAGAGCCATTCAAAGCATGATGAGCCCCAACACGCACTGCCTTCTGACATGCCACCTCCAGCTGCCCAGGCCTTGGAGGATCCTAAGTGCTTAGCAAACTTCAAGTCCTGTATGCAAGGTAGATTACCACAACTTTTCAGTGCTCCTATCCATAGCCCACAACCCAGAAGAGCTGGTATACTAGTTGTTGTTCTTCTTCTTCTTCTTCTTCTTTTCATTACTACTACTATTATTATTATTATTATTATTATTATTATTATTATTATTACCAGTCTTGGGAACTTAACTCCGGGCCTGAGCACTGTCCTTGGGCTTTTTCAAGGCTAGTGCTCTACCGCTTGAGCCACAGCACCACTTCTGGCTTTTTCTATGTCTGTGGTTCCAAGGAATCAAACCTGGGTCTTGGTATATGCTAGGTAAACACTCTACCACTAGATCAAACAGTTTTAGATCTAAAAAAATTAGTAGACAGATCAAAGTTCCAATAGACTCTTTCCTCCCTCAACCAAGTCATTCCTGTTATTAACATCTTGTATTAGTACAGTATACTTCCTCTCCCTCTTATTCCCCAGTCCTCAGGCTTGAGCTCAGGGCCTAGGCACTGACCTGAGCTACTTTTGCTCAAGGCTAGCACTTTATCACGTGAGCCACAGTGCCACTTCTGTATTTTTTCCGTTTATGTGGTACTGAGGAATTGAACCCAGGGTTTCTTGCATGCTAGGCAATCACTCTACCACTAAGCCACATTCCCAGCCCTATACTTCCTTTTGTTATGATTAATTGACATCGATAAGTTAACTGAAGTCCATAATTTATTCAATTTCCTCAGATTTCTTTGGAGTTAAATTTTATCTTTTTGCTTCTTTAACACAATAAATTGTGGTAGACTGGAGGCGTAGCAGTTTGTTGGGGGAAAACTCAAAACTCTGAGTTCAATCCTCAGTACAAGTACAGAAAAGGAAAAAATGGTTAAAAAAAATAGTAGCTTTCAGGCCAGGAGTTTGACAGTGGTAAAGTGCTTGTCTAACATGCGTGAAGACCCAGTTTGTTTCTTAGCTTGTTTTTTTTTGAGATAGGGTCTCAGGTCTTGAGTTTGAGGCTGCTCAAAATACTGCCCCAGCCTCTCAAGTACTTAGGATTATAGGCATTTACCACCACATCTGGCAAAAGCCCTCATTTTTTTTTTTTTTTTTTTGTGCCCCCTGGAGTTTGGGCTCAGGGCCTGAGCACTGTCCTTAGACTTTCTCAAGGCTAGAGCTCTACCACTTGAGCCACAGCACCATTCCTGGCTTTTTTCTATGTATGTGGTACAGAGGAATTAAACCCGGATCTTCGTGCATGCTAGGCAAGCACTCTACCACTAGGCCAAACTCGCAGCCAAAAGCCCTCATTCTTTAACTGGAACATTATATTTAGATACACCTATTTAGAAACCTCCCAATCCCTTTAACAGGACTAAAGGAACTAAATTTATTTCTTAATGGGTCATAACCCAAACACTGCTACATGAAATTAATCAAAAAGGCAATTAAGCTTTTACTTCATTCTACTCAAGCCTGACCAAACTCATGACTAGTAAGTAGTGGAAACGCCTTCTCTGCTGCCATGACAACTGTCCCAGAGCAGGATGCAGGCCTCCAAGGTATATACAAATGTGCCAAGTTCTGAAATCTGAGACACTTCTCTTGGGCTAACAATAAGCCATGAAAAGGGGAGGTTCAGATAAAGATAACTTATTCAATTTCTTCCCGGCAACCACTCTCCTTGACCTTTCTGAGGCATTCTGCTCTAGTAGCCAAGTCCTATTTGACTTTTCAGGCTCTGTTCTAGACTAGGGAACCTGCTTCTATTCCAGCCACTTCTGTTTGTTTGCTGATTCCTCTTTTTTATGTCTTTTCTCATCCCTTCTCCCACATGACTATAGGGGTGTGTGTGTGTGTGTGTATGTATCTGTCTGTCCATCCTAGGGCTTGAACTCAGTACCTAGGCACTGTCCCTGAGTTTAATGCTCAAAGTTAGTGTTCTACCACTTGAGCCACAGTTCCACTTCTGACTTTTTTTTAGTGTTTAATTGGAGATAGTCTCATAGACTTTCCAGGCTTTGAACTACAATCCTCAGATTTCAGCCTCCTGAGTAGCTAGGATTATAAGCATGAGCCACCAGTACCCAGCGCTGACTACGACTTTTGACTCCTGGCTTTCTTCCCCTCTTTGGGCTACTATTAACCAGTTAATAGGCAGGTCTTGGTTTGAGACCAGCCCTGAGTAAAAGAAGACCCTACCTGAAGATTAACTAAAGCAAAAAGGGCTGGAGATATGGCTCAAGTAATAGAGTACTTGCCTAGCAAGCAAAAAGCTCTGAATTCAAAACTCAATACCACCAAAAAAGATGTTTATCTTTTAGCCAAAATTGTTTTATTTAGGATCAAGAGTGTTTAAAATACACATTTGGGAGAGAGAGAAAGAAAAACAGAGAGAGAGAGAGAGAGAATGCAACTATATCTTCTGTAGAGTGCATGATGTTTCTTTCCTCTGTGAGAGCAGTGGTAAAATGCTTATAGGTATTTCCAGTGCTCTTCTGCATTTCCTAGTTTGGGCCTTTGGGCCTAGTTCTGATCAAGAGCTGGGGAGGGAATTAAGCTCTATGTGCTTCCCTGTCCGTTGCATGTCTCAAGATAGTGGGGTTGGGGCTGGGAATGTGGCTTAGTGGTAGAGTGCCTGCCTAGAATGCATGAAGCCCTGGGTTCAGTTTATCAGTACCACATACACAGAAAAAGCCAAAACTGGTGCTATAGCTCAAGAGGTAGAGCACTAGCCTTGAGAAAGCACAAGGACAGTGCCCAGGCCCTGAGCAGAAAAAGTGAGAAGTGGTGCTGTGGCTCAAGTGGTGGAGTGCTAGCCTTGAACAACAAAAAAAAAGGCTCAGGGACAGTGCCCAGGCCCTGAGTTGAAGCCCCAGGACTGGCAAACATGTGTGTGCACATGCGCGAGCACACACACACACACACACACACACACACACACACAGTGAGGTTTCCTTTAACACAGATTAGTGACTTGTGAAAAAGAGTCTTCCCCCTCCTAATACTGAACATACTGTCATATTGTCAAGTCACTGAAACCTGTGGTGTATTTGTTAACACAGTACAATGTTAAGTTTTGTTGCCAAACTGATTTGGCAACAAAACAATTTGCCAAGTCAGTTTTCTGTGTAGTTTATGGTACTGAGGATTGAACCTAGCGTCTCACACATGCTAGATAAGCACTCTATCAATAGGTTATATACACAACCCTTAAAATTTTTATTTATCAGGGTAACTCATGGGGCCGGGAGCATGGCCTAGTGGTAGATTGCTTGCCTTTTGATTCCTCAATACCACATACACAGAAAAAGCCAGAAATGGTGCTGTGGTTCAAGAGGTAGAGCACTAGCCTTGAGAAAGCACAAGGACAGTGCCCAGGCTCTGAGCTCAAGCCCCAGGACTGGCAAAAAGAAAAAAAAAAGGGTGACTCAGGAAAATCACTGTAGCTCAATGTGAGATAAATGAAGCCTACTTTATCATACACACACACACACACACAAAATTAGGACTGAACAGCAGTAGCTCATGCCTGTAATTGTAGCTACTCCAGGAAGCTGAGATTTGAAGGATATGACATCCTGGATAGAAAACTCCAGGAGATTACATTTCCACATAACCAGCAAAAAGACACGCTGTTGATATAGTTCATGTGAGATAGCATCAGCTGAGCAAGTATAAGGTCCTGAGTTCAAACTCTAGTACTGGCAAAATAATGCTGCTGATGATCATAGGCTATGTGCTATAATTTCTTATTTTTAAACTGGCAGCCTGTCTTTGAAAGAAAGAAAAGTCCTAGGATGATTCACAGTAAAAGCAGAAAGCAGTCTTCTCAATCACTGATCATGCAAGAATATTAGCCCCTAGAATTTTCTTCCTCTAGAGCTGATAGCCCCAGCCTGCTTGTGTTCTGCCATGAGAAAAGCAGATTTCCATTACAAATATGCATTAGTGAACATCTGGGGAGTCAGGTCTAGACCACTGATGCTATTTAAGCATCTACTTGCCATTCTGATAAAAATTCAAAGGGAAAAGGGAGTTCTGTGGAATAAGGATTCTATTTCTCTTGCCATTGAGATACTTAAGAAATAAGGCTGGAGCTCAAAGTTTGAAGAAAAACATCAAACATGGATGTGGTATCATGGCTCAAGTGGTAAAGCACCAGCTGTGAGTGAAAAAGTCAAGTAAGAGCAGGTCAGGTCCTGAGTTCAAGTCCCAGTATCAGCAAAAAACAAAACAGAACAAAACTACTCTCAATTGGATAGTCAATAATGACACTCCATTAAAGTGGAAAAACCTTATTCCTTTAATTGCCTTACACTATATAGACTAGTTAAAAATAGTTTTAACTTTTCCTAAAGCTCACATCCACAGTGCCAGATCATAATAGAAGTGATATAATCACTACAATTTTACATTTGTACTTTTTTTTTTTGCCAGTCCCAGGGCTTGAACTCAGGGCCTGAGCACTGTTCTTGGACTTTCTCAAGGCTAGAGCTCTACCACTTGAGCCACAACGCCATTTCTGGCTTTTTCTATGTATGTGGTACCGAGGAGTCAAACCCAGGTCTTTATGTATGCTGGGCAAGCACTCTACCAGTAGGCCAAACTCCCGGCCCCCATTTGTACTTTTTGTTGTTGTTAACTGGGGGGCTTAAATTCGAGGTGTGGGGACTGTTCCTGAGCTTTTTTGCTCGGGGCTAGCACAATACCACTTTGAGCCACAGGTCCATTTCTACTTTTTAGGTGGTCATCGATAAGAGTTTCACAGACTTTCCTGCTGAGGCTGGCTTCAAACCATGATCCTCTGATCTACGCCTTCTGAGTAGCTAGGTGTGAGCTACTACCCAGCTTCATTTGTACATTATTTTACAACGTACAAAATACTTTATATATTGTCTATGATTTTACAACGAAGTTAAGAAGTAGACATAGAGGGTACTAATTATGTCCATATTTCAAATGGAAAAATGGAAGTTCAGAAAGATTATAAGAGTCATAGTTAGTAAAATGATTGTGATTAGGTATCAGATCTGGGTCGACTACCTGACTCTACTCAATACCTTTGTGTAAAAGCTCTGTGAACTTCAAAATATTGAACACATGCTCATGACTGGCAGTGCTGTGAACTATG
The DNA here is from genome assembly GCF_031878675.1 of Megascapheus bottae. Taxonomy (NCBI): domain Eukaryota; kingdom Metazoa; phylum Chordata; class Mammalia; order Rodentia; family Geomyidae; genus Megascapheus; species Megascapheus bottae. Next base: position 16,263,849 of record NC_143525.1, read on the forward strand.
GCTGTAGAAAGCACATTGTAAATGGTAAAATCTCATGTCAGTAGACGATTAACCAACAATTCTATGATCCCACCTCCCTCCCCTGTCCCTGTGTTCTTTTCACCTACCTAAACTGTCAGCCCTAATAAAGGACTAGTACTCACTGATAAGCATTGAGACATGAATGCTGAAAGGATGTTGCACATCATGGCCTGCAAAAGCCATCCAGCCACGCCTAAGATGTGTCATACACCTAAGAATTCAGTCACTTATATGCTGTCACAGGCATCTGAGGGCCAAAAGGACAGAAGGGAGAATGCAAATAGTATAGAACCTGCCTCCTGAGAACAGTTCATAGCTGACCACCTCATTAGCCTGCTCAGAATGCTTACTTGTTCTCAAATGTAGTCTTTCTTTCAATTAGTTACCAAGTTTGTTTACTTGGGGAAGAAAATGTCTAAAGTCTTGGCAAGCAGATTTAATTAGGTTCCCTGGTTCTTCTAGGCCTCATCCCTAAACAAATCGATGAACCCAGATCCCCTGGCTTTCCTTGCTATGCCTTATGAGGCTGTGCCAATCTCAATTCAGCCTTGTAGCCAATATTGCCATTCTTTCACTGAAGAGTTGTTTGTCTCTGCCAACACCATTCCACCATGGAATAAACACCAGCCAGAATAATTGGCTGCCTTCAACTGTGACTCTGCAGTTTGAATCATGGTCAAATTTGACATTTCTTAGCCCAATTTGGCATCTCTTAGTCATTTTAGTTAGATCTTTCTTTTTCTTTTTCCTTTTTTTTTTTGTTGGTTGTGGGACTTGAACTCTGTGCTTGGGCATTGTCCCTGAGCTCTTCAGCTCAAGGTTACCGCCCTACCCCTTAAGACACAGTACCTCTTTCTTTTTTTTCTTTCTTTCTTTCTTGCTTGCTTGTTTGCTTGCTTTCTTTCTTTCCTTTTTAATTTTCTATTGGTTCTGGTATTTAAATATGGCCTCACACTCTTAATTCAGCTTGCTTGTTCAGCTGTCCCTTTATCACTTAAGCAATGTCTCCAACTCAGCTAGATTTTGATATTTTATTCCTCTTTCCTCCTAAGTATCGACACTTGGCATAAAAATTGGTTTCATTCATTCTATGTCCTAACCATTAAAATCACAATAATCCTGACATTGGTGACTTATGTCTGTAATCCTAACTACTCAGGAGGCTGAGATCTGAGGATCATGGTTCAAAGCCAGCCTGGGCAGGAAAATCTATGAGCTTTATCTCCAATTAACCATCAGAAAACCAGAATTGTAGCTCAAAGTGGTAGTGCACTAGCCTTGAGCAAAAGAGATCAAGAAAGTGCCCAGGCCCAGAATTTAAGCCCAGGAGAAGCAATACCCTCTATCCCCCAAACCACAAAAAACAAAACAAAACAATCCAAATTCAGTTCCTCAATATAGTCACATGTGCCTAGGTAGGTACATATAGACATCATAAAAACTGCATGGCAGAAATTTTTTAGCCAGCATTGAAAGAGGCTGTTAAGTAGTATTGTGAGAAATTGTAACTAGAGGCTTAGAACACAGGTAATAAGTAACCAGTGATCTACAAATCCTCTAAAACAACTTGCCTGGGAAATGAATTCTATTCGTCCAGCATGAAAAGCCTTAACAGGTAATTTGGGTCCTTACCAAAAATTCCTTTTTCTCACTGGCCCCTGCACATACGTTTATTACTGTGGGCCTGTTCAGGAGGGCTGGGCTGCTGCTGATGTGTTTTTTCTTTAAAAACAAAAAAAAACTAAGGTTAATAATTTGTACTCTCGGGGCCGGGAGTTTGGCCTAGTGGTTAAAGTGCTTGCCTAGCATGCATGAAGACCCGGGTTCGATTTCTTGGTACCACATACATAGAAAAAAAGCCAGAAGTGGTGCTGAGGCTCAAGTGGTAGAGCTCTAGCCTTGAGAAAGTCCAAGGACAGTGCTCAGGCCCTGAGCTCAAGCCCAGGACTGGCAAAAAAATAAATAAATAAATAAAAATTAAAAAAAGGAAAGTTATTAGAAAATAGAAATATTAAAAAAATAATTTGTACTCTCCATGCTACATAAAAATGTGTGATGTTATTTAAGTAATCTAGGAGACAGTACCTCTTAAGAGTAGTTTTGAACAAATTGTCAGTCTTTTCTGCAATTGGATAACCACTGGTTTCACTCTAATAATGGCACTAGACACATATTAAAGAAAAAAAAAAAAAACAAGGCCGTATGTTGGTGGCTCATGCCTATAATCCTAGCTACTTAGGAGACTGAGATTTGAGGATCAGAAAAAAAATCTATGAGACTCATATCATCCAATTAATCACAGAAAATGCTGGAAGTGGTATTGTGATTAAGTGGTAGAGTGCTGGCCTTAAGCAAAAAGGAGCTCAGGGACAGAGCCAAATCCCAGAATTCAAGCCCCAGGAAACAAACAGAACAACAAAACAATAGCCCACAGGGCTTCAGGATTTTTTTTTAATTTTTTTTATTTTTTGCCAGTCCTGGGCTTGAGCTCAGGGCCTGAGCCTTGTCCTTGGACTTTCACAAGCTAGAGTTCTACCACTTGAGCCTCAGCACCACTTCCAGCTTTTTTCTATGTATGTGGTACCAAGGAATCAAACCCAGTTCTTTGTACATGCTAGGCAAGCATTCTACCACTAGGCCAAATTCCCAGCCCAGGATTTTTGTTTTTTTTTTGATCAGTCGTGAGACTTGAACTCTGGGTCTTGGCACTGTCCCTAGGTTTTTGTGCTCAAGGCTAGCACTCTACTACTGTGAGCCACAGTGCCACTTTCAGTTTTCTGATGGTTAAATGGACATAAGACATGGATTTCCTTGCCGGACTGGCTTTGAATTGCAGTTCTCAGATCTCAGCCTTCTGAGCAGCTAGGATTACAGGTGTGAGCCATCAGTGCCTTGCTGGATTTTTATTATTACAACTTTTAGGCTACAAACAGAAAGATTCCTAAAAGATAATCTCCCTTTAAGGAATGACTAAGGACCATCTCTACTCATATTTTTTTTTTAGACTGGTCCTCTTAGCCTTTCCAATTAAAGAAAGCTTTCTTTCTTTCTTTTTTTTAAATCACTAACTGCTCTCCATTCTAATAGTCCAGCCCGGAGAAAGATCAGCTAACTAGAGCAGTGTTAGCAAGCACACTATCCGTAGGAAGACAGGAAGGAAAGTGAGGTCATTAGACTTAAGTGTGGGGGAGGGGACTCACTTCTGGCAACATACTCCTTACCAAAGTAGCTTTGACTACAAGTTACCAGCAAAGAACCACACAATTACACAGAATAATACATGAAAGTGGAACAAGAATGGGTTCCAAACTGTTCCCCCAATTCTATAAGATAATTTTAACAATAACAAAAAAAAGCAGTTTTCTAAACTAACCTTTCTATTATAATGTGGAATAAAAGACACACAAACACCCCTCCACCAGTGTTCCATGAATAGAAAAAGTTCTAGAGACTTGGTAGACAGGATACAAATGAGGAGAGAGATTAGCTAATAAGAGAGAACTACAAGGAAGAAAGTCATGGACAAATTTTCACCAAACATGTCCAAAATAGCCATCAGATATAGAATTGGGTACCCAGGGGGTAAGAAAACGGCCATCAGATATGGCACTGGATACTCACTAAGTAAGAAAGCTCCTCCTCTACTCACTATTCTCTAAAGGCCAAAATATCCAGGTAATAGGGTACAATAACATTGGAGGTAAGAAGGTTCTCAGCAGAACTCAAATTTCTATACTAACAAAAATAAGAAATGAGCTAGCCACCTATAATTTTAGCTACTCAGTAGGTTGAGATCTGAAGATTGTGGTTTGGAATCAGCATGGGCAGACAAATCTGTGATACTTTCATCTCCAGTTAACCCTCAAAAAGTCAAAAGTGAAGTTGTGGCTCAAGTGGTAGAGCAGTAGCCCCAGGCCAAGACTTGCATAAAGAAAGAAAGGAGGGAAAGAGGGTGAAAGAGGAAGAGAGGGAGAAAGATAAGAAGAGAAGGAGAGAAAGTGGGAAGGAGGGGGAGAAAAGGGGAAAGAAAGAGAGAACAGTAAAGAGAGAAAGACACTTTGCTAAAGATGCACACAGGATTTATGGGTGTCAATAAAACAGGCACTCTTACCTACCTAGGCCAATAATGGGAAGCAACAATAACAACAAAATCAATTACTATTGTCCTTGGAGTATATCATGTGGCACTTTAATTTCCCTTCCTAATATACTTTATGTTAGCTAATATCAAAACTAGTTTAATTTTTCCTGAGTACATACTAGTGGGTTTTTTGTTTGTTTTCCTTTTGTTTTTGTTTTTCAGAGCTGAACATCAAACCCAGGACCTTCATAAGCATGAGCACTCTACCACTGGTCTACATCACTAGCCAACTGAGTGTACACTGTAAGGTAGATGAAAACCTTTTCAGTTACAGAGCTTGGGTCTGACCTGTCAAATAATCAGTAAAAGTTAAAAAAATATACGATTATTGGCTCTAAAATAAGTGAAGAAATAATGTTTTTCCTCTGTAGGTGAAACGCTATGCTCAAGGCTTTGGGACTCCAGATTATGAACACAGACCTGACTGGGTTCAAATATCACTTACCATATAACAGAACACAAAAGGAAACAATAGCATTCAAGCCTGATACTGCGGTAGTTTTGACTTCTCACATATTTCCCACTTGAAATGTTCTCTACCACAACTCTAGTTAAGCTGTGCCCAAGACACACATACCTGCCTATTTGGGTGACCCGGGTCCTTGTTCTTCATAGTCTCATATCCAGATACCCGGGGACGTCGACTCATCTGGAGAGCCACCAAATCTTTCATGATCGAGTCCAATGCCTCCTGTTCATCTATATTGAAAAAGAGCATATAGGCTGAGATACTTAAATACAGACCAGCAAAGCACATTACTCACTTATATTAAGGAAGTTACACTTAGGTATAATAACACATCCTGTAACTACAATCACATATGACACCATTATGTCTCCAAAATATTAGATTATAGCAATCTGAATTTAAATGCGCTCTTAAAAGACCTCCAGTCATGTTTCTGGCAGCAACATTTGACAACTGACTGCAGCTAAGGGAAGTACTCAAATAGAGCAGCTTCTTTAGTTCCAGAGAAACATAATCAAGGAAAAAAAAAAAAAGCAAAGTTCCAGTGAAGAACAACACAGCATAGGATATTGAAGGCACTGAATCAAAAGACAAATTCAGAAAGCTGACTGGACACAGTTCCTATTCTCCTCTCCCTCTAGTGGTACTGGGGATTGAACCTAAGGACTTATACTCTATCACTTAAGCTACAAAAGGGTACTCCCAGAACCTTTGTTTTTATTGTCAAGCTAAGATCTGGCTAAGATGGCCATGCCTGCCTCCAACTCATAATTTTCCTGCCTCTGCCTCCAGAGTCAGTAGGAATACAATAAGCATGAACCCTCATATTGGCTTTCTGTTATTGTTAAAGACAGAGTCTCACTATTATAGCTCGCCTCAAACTCAAAATCCTCCCACCTCAGCTTCCTTAGAGCTCACATTGCAGTCGGGTACAACTATACCCAGCCAGTTCTATTCTTAAACCACCATGTGTAGGAAAGTATGTCTTAAAAGTAGCAAACAAGGCTTTCAGGTAGCTGTTTTGAACAGAAATTGTTTTACAAGCCAAGCCTTTGAATGTGTGCCCTCCCCTCCAATTCTTTACAAGTTTACTGGCCTTCTGCTTCCCATAGGGATGTCAAAGGGCAGTTCAGTTGTTTTTCTTCCCTATCTGATCAAGAAGCATTGTCTCTATCTCACTGGCCTTACTTTGAATTCCCATCTCTTGAAATAGCCTAGAGTACCAGTTTTCTCAAGCACTGAAGACAATCAACCAAAACAGAGCCCGATTCCATGTTTTAGAATTTTCTTCCAAGTCTTTAAAAGATCCTTATCCATTCAAATAATACTAAGGGACTGAAAAGTAAGTCTGTTGATATGGAAAGAAACCCGAGGAATGAGTTGTTTCACTTGCTTTGACCACAACTTAAGAGTCACTTGGAAACCCAGGACACACCTTTAGAAGAAATGAGCATAAAAGATTTCCCCTAAAGACAGTGCCTATCTTCCACTTTTTATCTTTGTCTCTTGGAAATAATCCAATACTTGGTGGAGAGAAAAGAACAGCTCTTCACATTATTTGCCTTTCCCCTGCTTTTAGACCAATCTGGTCAGGTGTCTAACATGTGCCCTGAAAAGGTACAGGAAAGTACCTACCAAGACTATTTTGGGGAGAGAAGGTATGGCTTAAGTGGTAGAGTGACCACCTATAAGCTCTTCTAGCTCAGGCTGATCTATTAAACTCCTTGCTTTGCCACTCAAAAAAATTCCACATTTTTGCCTGCTTGGAAAAGTAAAATTAGATTTAAAAGCTGCAAGAAAAACAAAGTAATAGCTTCCCACATGATTCCACTTTAAAATATATACAAAAATATTAACCTAGTAAGGTGGTACATGTCTATAATTGCAGCTCTTGGATGGCTGGAGCAGGAAGATTATGAGTTTGAGGCCAGCCTAAGCTATACATCAAGGCCTTGTCTCAAAACAAAACAGAAAAGTATATATGAGGCAACACAGTCACAATACTGACAGAATTTAGAAAAGGGGACAACAAATAAATTGGAAATAGTTATCTCCAAAATGACATCAGTCATAATTAAAATGCACAAATTCCATTAATTATGTTATACTTTCCAGCAAATTCTCTATAGGTTCCGAGAGAGAGAGAGAGAGAGAGAGAGAGAGAGAGAGAGAGAGAGAGAGAGAGAGAGAGAGAGAGAGAGAGAGAGAGAGAGAGAGATATTGTGTATCTTGAACTCCGGGCCTGGGTGCTAACCCTGAGCTCTTCAGCTCAAGGTAAGCGCTCTACCACTTGAGCCATAGTGCCACTTCCAGTTTTCTAGTGGTTAAATGAAGGTAAGAGTTTCATGGACTTTCATGCCGGGATGGCTTTGAACTGCAATCCTCAGATCTCAGCCTTCTGAGTAGCTAGAATTACAGGTGTGAGCCACCAGCGCCCAGCTTTGTTTTATAGTATTAAACATAATATATAAAGTTAACTATAACACCAAATTGGGACCAATATAAGGAACATTTAGGACTAAGTAGGTGCTGTCAGAGAGTTCTAGCAATAATAATTGAGAATTTCAGGGTAGAGTGTAGAACATTAGCTTAGCATGCTGAAGGTCTTTTAAGGGGAGAAGGATTTCAGTTGTCTTAAGTCAGACGTGAACTAAGATAGATACAATGCAAACACATACATATATAACACACACACAGGCAAATGTATGTACAGACACATACTCAAGTACAATCCACAAGAATACCTTCAGAAACATTCAAATTCTAAATAAGATAATGCTATTATGAGAGCCAGTTTATCAGGCTGACAAATTCTGTTTCCAGGAAGCTAGCCAATTCCAGGCCTTACTTAATGAGTAAACTTGTTTAGTAGTTCTAGCACCAAGAACACACTAGGGGAATGGTCTGGCACTGTTTGCTGAAATCTAGGACAACTGATACAAGTAAGGCATGGTTTTGAATCTGATTTTAGAGCCAAACATATTACAACAGACAGACAAGTTTGTCAACTGATTCTTCAAAATGAGGACATAAAGACAGGAAGTAGATCAAGTAACGCTTAGGCATTTCCTCCTTGAGATTTTTAACTAAATTATCAGTACTCCCTCAGTGTGGTATTCCTTAACAAATAAAACTTCAAAGAAACAGTTTTCTTAGAATGCAGCAGTTAGTAACATATACAGAATAGGAAAGACATGAATTTAAGGAGGCTTCAAATGCTGGTTTCAGATGGCTCACACCTATAATCCTAGCTACTCAGGAGGCTGAGATCTGAAGATCACAGTTCAAAGCCAGCCCAGGCAGAAGAGTCTCCAATTAATCAGTAAAAATCCAGAAGTGGAGGTGTGGCTCAAGTGGTGCTGAGCTCCAATGCCAGTGAAGCAAATGATTTATTCTCCCTAAACCAGAGAATTGCTCTGAGAGCTACAGAAATGATAAACTGAAGGTAAGGGGAGCAGGAAAACAAAGGAAGGAAAAGAAGGCTTACAAATTACTTCTTCTTCTTTTTTTTTTTTTTGCCAGTCCTGGGCTTGAGCTCAGGGCCTGAGCACTGTCCTTGGACTTTCTCAAGGCTAGAACTCTACCACTTGAGCCTCAGCACCACTTCCAGCTTTTTCTATATATGTGGTACCAAGGAATCGAACCCGGGTCTTCGTGCTTGCTAGGCAAGCACTTTAACCACTAGGCCAAGTTCCTGGCCCTACAAATTACTTCTTATGGTACCCAACATTTACTAATGCTAAAAAAAATGCTGGCTTTTATTATCATCAACAGGAATAAGGTCAATGGAAAAAGACTGGAGGCTTAGGTACTAGGCTAATCCACCCTAATACTTAATTTTGTTCCTGGATTTTCATTAATCATTACCAACCATTTACAGAATACTATCATGTATTATACATTAGAAAGTCTTAAAAGCTATATTAAGGTGTTAAAACTTTAGAATAAAAGGATAAACACCATACCAATGCAATTTCATTTTATTTTTTTTATTTATTTTTTTTTTGCTAGTCGTGTGGCTTGAACTTAGGGCCTGGGTGCTGTCGCTGAGCTTTTTCACTCAAGGATAGCACTCCACCACTTTGAGCCACTTTGAGCACCACTTCCTCTTTTCACGTAGTAAATTAGAGATGACAGTCTCACAGTCTTTCCTGCCCAGCTGGCTTTGAACTGTAACCTTCAGATCTCACCCTCTGAGTAGCTAGGATTACAGATGTGAGCTTAATGTTATTTTTAAAAAGTAGACTGACTTAGATAATGCACATACCAGTGTACATAAGCACAAATATATGAAATAGATTTTTTTAAATATGCGTTGAAACAAATTACACAGATGAGTTTATACAATTATAAATAATACAAAGATGCTTTCAGAAAAGCTACGTCAGTGATTCGAAAAGAAAGAAATGAAGAAAAAGCAAGTAGGGAATAGATAGGGGGAAAAGAATACCAGGGACTTATCAGTGAATAACCTTAGTAGAGTGGGAAGAGGGAAAGCTGGAAAAGAATCCTATGGGATGGGAACTTCCCACCTATGTAAGCTGGAGATTGTCAGAATCATTGG